>NW_010234288.1:744-17306 GCF_000690775.1 Eurypyga helias
GCGGGACTCGTCCCCCTCTCCCCCCTTTCGCTTGCCCAGCGCCTGCTGGCGGCACCCTGAGGATATTGCAACAGAATTGTGGGACGGTTCTTGGTCCGGAAAGCAAATAAAAGTCTTGTGAGCACAATGAAATCTATTTGCGCCTTTTCTTTTTCCTTTTTTTTTTTTTTTAATTTTAATATTTACAGGAATATTTTTTGGGAAAAACGTTTACTTAGTTCTGGTTTCTCCAATCATTTGTGGAACTGTTCTCTGAAGATCCTTTAAGACTTCTCCTTCTAAACTTTTGGTGAACTAAAATACTTCCCAAGACCTTTGCTAGCTTGGAAAAAAGCTTTTGCTTTGCAGAGAGTGGATTTTGAGTTTTCCCTATTTAGAAACTAAAAGCTCCAGGATGTGTTTTGTTGCGTTATAAGGCTGTTCTGTGCAAACTCGCCATACCAGGCTGCGTTGTGTCAAGAGTCACCGTTGACAGATGACAGCTTACCCTCGTGAGGTTTCCAGAAGGGAGTGAGTGAAGGTGCTGGGCCTCAGAGCGTGGCGTTGTTGGGTGGAAACAGGAAAGCATCAGCACTGTCTGGTTCGTGCCACTGCAGTCAGGTGTTGCGCTGTGAAGGTCTCCGAAACAGGAGAGCTGCTTCAGACAGGGCTCATCCCCGCTGCACGATGAACGGCTTTGTGCTTGGGTAAGAACCAGATACACAGCCCTCTCTGCTCGGAGCCCATCCCACCTTCAGGGCGTGTTGCTATCAGAAATCATGGCTGCTTACGAGCAGCTCCTCAGCTTTTCCAAGTCCAAACCCATACTTGCGTGAAAAGGAGTTAATGTGGGCATTCAAATTCTTGGAGGGGGAAAAAAAGAAAAAGAAAGGAAGGAAAATATTTTACTAGATTCTCTCTGTCTTGGTATGGAAACAAAAACGCCTTCCAAAATTCAGACAGATATTTTGCATTTCCAAGCTACATGGTGTTTTGAAAGTAGATTCAATTATTTAAAACTAATGGTACTTGTTTAATGCAGCTTTCAGCTTTTCAAAATGCTTCTTATTTTTTAGAGTTTATTTGGTAAAATAATTTGAAGGATTTATCAGACAGGAAACAATTTTTAAATGTAGATATTTAAGAGAAGGTGATACTTCTGTTATTATGTGCAGCCCTGTGAAATCCATCAAATCTAAGAAAGGACAAATAATTTACCTATTTTGAACTTGTAAGTTAATTATGAATGCTAACAGATTTGTGTGCTTGTTTATTGTTTCAGTGTACAGTTAAATTGTTCTACGTATTTAAAATTCTCACAGACAGATATCACTGCCCAAATTTGAAAAGCAGGAACAAGCTTTTATGAGGAGAATCAGCTGCTCCTTGCCAGTATCAGCACCTTCAATGCACAGCCTCTGGTGTAGTGCTGCTACTATCTCTTTGTTTAGCATGGTGGTAAATTTTCAGTAATTGGTATATGATCATAATTCATCCAGCGTTACCTTTGACTAAAAGAAATTATATCTGCAACTTAATCCTACTGGAGAATTGTCTCTGATTGACTGTTGCATCAGTACTGAGCTCCAGTGAGGCCAACTGCACGCCAGTGCACCCTGCGTTACACAAGAGGCCTAGGAGGGAAAGGGAAGAAGAAGCTGTACAATGCTGATTGTTTCATTTTCAGGATAACAAACTCCTGGAGGGAAAAGAGCTACAGATGTCAGGTTATTTCATATTCCAGGTAATACGCCAACACTGCGTAGGGTTCTCCACCTTTCCTGAAGAACAAGAAGGAGGAGAGTAGGAATGTGTCAGGATGAACTTGGTGATGATGCTAATTGTCCTTATCTTCTGTAATAGACAGCACAGACAATAAAGTTGCTGCAGTTAACATAGAAGCGTGTGATCTTGTGAAAAGTGTTCCTGTTGTGGCCAGAGCTCTGCAGGAGGTTTAAAGGTTGCGTGCTTCTGCAAACAGAAGTACTGTGGAAATTCGTAGGAACCCGGCGTAGGTGAGGACTACAGGGTCAGATCCCCTAGTAAATAAACATTGTGTGCCAAAAAAAAATCATTAAAATGCTGCAGCTTTCAGAGCACTTTACTGTCTTGCACCAGTGGGTGACATTTACACCTTTGCAGGGAAACTGTTATAACACTGGTGAGGGCAAGGAGGACCTCGATGTGACAGCCTTTGGAACCCGCTTCGAGAATGAGGATGCAGTGTGAAGTGACCTGATAGTTGCATGTTGAAATACATTGGTCTCCGATGTTTTATCAATCTTCCTCTTTCCTGGAGAAGAAAAATTGCTATTAAAAATGCTAATACATGATTGAAATGACAGGAAGATTGCCTTTGATCTAAAGGCTGTGTGTGAGAATCGCATAGCAGTAAAGACATCTCAGCCCTAACAAGATCTGACGCGGGAATCTTCAAAAGGCCTGATTCCAGCAGTGCTCGGAGTTGCTTCCCGTGCTGTTTCGTTGTTGAATCATTTTGACAACGTGAGGAACAGAGTCTAAACACTACTATATGGCAGAGAGCCAAACTTCTAAGCGATGCGACTACTTCAGTAGTCTGAGTAATGCAAAGGCAGAGCGGCCTCAAAAGCAACTGTAAGTTTATGATCAATTGTAGGTGTAAAAGTACATCTCGAGACATCCGCAGTTCTTGGCGATTTGTAAAAGGAGGTAACTTCTGATGCTACTCTGAAATGCTGTTACTACTGGGAGGCTGGGACTGCAAGGTACAATTTTCCTGTCTCTTGCATAGCTCTATAATGGCTCTCAAGGCGATGTGCTCGTCTTCTGGGACCGCTGCAGCAGGAACGGGGACAGGTTTGAACGATGCAAAGTATGGAATTGTTAATTTTTTTGTTTTGCAGTTTCCTTCGGTACTTGTAGTAACAGCAGTTTGTTCAGAGTTACATTTGATGAAAGAACAAGATTTGGGCACAGGTCACGCAGTATGTCTCTAATTTAGAGCAGGCCAAATTCTAGCCAAGCGAAGCAACGGTGAAGGGGGGGCAGAATTCCACTGGGGTTATGGTATATTCTGGGTTCTGGAGGGTGCCTGATTTGGGGTCTGTCAGCATGTTTATTGATTCTAGGCCTGTCTGTAGACAGCATAGACCCAACATCAGCTCAGATTTGCCGAGGCAGGTGAGGAACAAGCAAATGCTGGTGTGTAAGCAGCCAAAGGTGCTAAGAGTCAGGAGTGAGGGCTGGGCCGACGTGCCGCAGTTTGTTGGAATGAGAACAGCTCTGAGGCTGGCGTAGCACCAAACGCTTTATATCAGTGCTGGTCAACTGGAAAAAGACCTTTCACTAGTGTTGCTTCTTTTCCAGTTGAGGACCTGGTTTAAGCTGTCCTGGCAGACCTCTTTCACTGGGATTAGCTGTGCATCCACTAAGAGGTTTGCTAACTCAGCCTTACTAATCCTGCTGTAGAGCGATCGTTGCAAATCCAGGGCTCTCAGCGAGTGGCATCCTTCTGCTCCTCAGCACTGGCTGCCTGCTTCTAAGTGTTGTTGATGGGAGGGTATTGCAAGCCAGAAGCCTGTCTTCGGGTTTGTCTTCTGTTACTTGCTCTTTTGCCTCGTAAAGCTGCCAGAACTATTTTTAGATGGGCAGCATTGTAACAAAAGCAGTCTGGCCAGGATACCTCCAAGATCTTAACGATCTAATTTATCTTTGTTACCTGGGTAAATTAGCCAACTCAGAGCTCTGTGCTGTCATGTCTGATCATTTATTGATTCCTGCCTGGTGAAAATCTCTCTCTACAGGTCTGCATTGTAGAGGATACATGCGCTTTGGTAGCCTGGCCAACATGATGAGAAGGCAAAAGTCCCTCCAAATAGCAGTTCAGAAGGAGCTATGGACAGGATGCAAATACACAAGGAATTAGGATTTTGCAAATCTCCGTATTTCATCTTTCAAATCTGTCTATATTTAAAATGCAGACTGGAGAGACTGTGTGTGTGTGACATGTAAAATACACATTGGAGACAAAGATCAAATTTACGCTGCAGTGCTGATGGTTAAATTATGAATTTGCAGCCCATTACTTTGTAAGCTATTTCAAAGTGTATTAGCGCTCGGTTGCTAGAAATGCCTGTTCAGTTCCTAGTTAGAGCACACTAGCAGCTCTGTGGCTCTGGTGTGTTGCTGTCTGTCTGGTCTTGTTCCCTGAGCCGATTCCCTCAGCTGCTCTTCTTTCCGCACCATGACTACTACAGGAGCCCATGACATCTTCTCTGTCCTTGGAAGGTTATCGTCTGTCACTCTCCCAACACCAGAAGTGTCTGTTGACACCTTGCAGTGCAGATGCAAGTCTGAGTCCTGACCCCCTTCTGTGAAAAAATTTATTAATAGACTTGCCATTAATGTTTCTTCAGAGCCTGGTGTCAGGGAAAAGAACGTGCACAAGCCAAACATCGGAGTTGTTAACTTTAATGAGCTTTCGATCAATATGTGATCAGATTCTCATATGGTTTTGTTTACATAGGTACGGACACTCACACAACAGCTACAGAGTGCTTCCTATGTTCACAAGCAACATACAAACCCCAGTGTTTAGTATTTATATGGGACTCATCTCTGAAATACCACCATTTGCACAAGCATACTGAGCAGCTTTCCGTAGATAACAGTGAAGGAGATAGAGGAGGGATGAAGAAATGGTTGGAATGGCGTATCAGCCCAAACACTGTGATAAATAACCCACACTGTTGTCAGGAAAAGGCAGAGGATCAGAGATTCTGAACCCATTAAATTCACAAATATTCTGTCCTTGTCATTGTTTCATTGTCCTGGAATGTTCATGTGCAACTTAGCTTCATGTGCTGTTTTCCACCTTCCCACCAAGTATTGTTCTTACTTCTTCTAACTTGTATTTTCAGATTTTTTTTATGATAAGAAAAGTACATTGTAAATTCAAGAACTCAGAAGTTACAGTCAACAAAAAGACTCCTTAGAAACTTTGTCTGTTGGCTGCTTTAATCAAAAAGGGGTAACACTCCCGCTGCTAATGATTGTTAATAATTCACAAACAAGATTTAACGTGGATATAACGTAAAGGAAAATTGCTATTGCTAGGAGCTCTAAGCTGTTGTAGCTTTGATGATGCTCCTTGCTGACGCTAAGTGGTGCAATTACCACATGCTGATGGAGGAGAGCTGCAATTACCACATTATCTGAGTCAACTGCTGAGATTTTTTTTTTTTTTTTTTTTTTTAGTTGGCATTGGTATTTATTTATGTGCTTATAGAATTTGTCTACAATAAAGTGCTTCCCCGGTATTTGTAACAGAATACTAGGGAGAGACCTAGATATTTTTCTCTCTTTTTCTTTTTTTTTTCCCCCTACCATAACAGTTGGTGCTTTGCATTAAATCCCTACTGTTAGCAGGAGTCTATACTTCTGACCTACCTGAAATCACCCTGCGTAAGAAAAATAGTAGCAGGGAGTGCTGGAGGCCTTGAGAAATTTTCAGTGAAATCGTTTTGTCATCATGGGTGATGTTCATTTGTATATTTTTGTAAGCCCAGTGGTGAAAGTGCGGATAATCAATTACCCTTTTTGTCCTAGATTTACCAGGAACCCAGTGCTGTTTGGGGTGGAACAAAACACATAATTTCCCTTTAATAGTGTGATTGCCATGACTGGCAGGGTAGAAAGCAGCTTGAGTGGCTGCTCATACACCTATGCATATATTCTTATAGGTCATTTTGACTGTGATTTTTTTTTTTTCAGTCTTGCTTTTCTGATAGGAATATTTTAAGATTGGTCTGAGTTAGGAGCAAATGGTTTGGAAAATTTGGTGCTAAAACGGGTTCATCTGTTTTCAAGAGTGCAGCGACGGCAAGCAGAACAAAATTTTCACCCTTTCATCAAAACGCTGTCTGAACCTCGATTTTGGAGATGACTGACAGCTAGGCACCTAGCTTCTTTGCCCATAGAGTGTGTCATGGAGTGTGTAAATGAGGTCTCGAAAGGAGCTGAACATTTCACATTTTTCATATTCTTTTTGTAAAGTAAAATCCACTACTGCTATGCAAAAATATTTAATGTTTTTTAAAAAAATCATTAAAATAAGTTCAGAGGACATTAGGGTTACATTAAAACTGGAAAATCAGGAAGTGAGAAAGCACTTACACGTGTCTACAGGAACAGACACATATGACAAATTATTTCATATCATGATCAGACTACTTTTTAATTGTTTTTAAGACCTCACTTTCTTTAGTGTTAGTATTTGTCAGTGAGATGTGAGGCTCTGTAACTCTGAGATCCGAATCATCGCACCTCAGTGGCCATCGTTGCTGGCCGGCATCCAGCCGTCAGGCCTCAGCTCAGCGACTAACCTACCAACAAGCACGGTCTCCCCTCCAGGCAGCAGGTCTTTAGAGATTGCTGGAGGAGAGTCCGGCATTCCGTCTGCCTTTGACATTTCACACAGTGCGTAGAAGATGGCCGAATCTGATTAAAGGTGTCTCTGCATTTTCCAAGCAAGTCCTGGATTTTCTGAAAGAGGTAGAACAACTTAGGTAGAGTAGAAAAGGTATTAATTACAGTGGTGGTGACTCACCTCATTAACTGCATCTTGCCGATGGCCTCACACTGTGTGAACTTTTTTTTTAATTTATCTTTTCATGGCTGGCCACTCATTTGTCATGTTGACAGGCAGCGGCCTTCTGAGAACGCTAGCTGCTGTTATGGGATCACTGACGCCAAACAGAAAATGGAGAAAATAGCAAGAAATGTAAAACTGCTAGTCTGTCTCTAAACCAGGTAGCTGGATAAATGGTCATTGTGAATCTGTTTGAGCATGAAAATACAACTATTCTGTTGGTATTCACAACTTGATGTACTTCAGCTTCAAAGAAGAGCCTAAAGCAAGAAGATATATTTCATTATAGGTGAGGAGGAAAGAGATGTTCGCAGGCTGTTGACTATCCTTGAACTGAGCGTACTGACTCAGAGAAAATGTAGATGTTTGGAGAGGAGCATGGAGGAGATGAGGAGCCACTCCCCTACCTGGATCTGGCCACACTTTCTGTTATGAAAACACACCCAACTATTTGTTTTCAGAAGATCTCAAATGCACTGTTAGTGTTTAGTGGAAACATGCCAGGGTCAAGGGTTTCCCTCGGGCGTCTTCTGAGAGAGCCTGTGAAATGTGGAATCTGAAAATCAGCCAGAAAATATTTCTTTCTTTCGGGGAAGGTAAGTTATGTGAGGACCGTCCGTCAGGCTTAATCAACGGGAGAGGTTAAGATGAAGTTTTCTGGAAAACTTGCAAAGGAATCTCTATCTTGCTCTGACAGAGTCTTGTAAAGGATTCCCTCAAGTCTTTACCATGTCTTATAAGGATAAATCTGAATTTTCTCATTTGAGGAAGGGCACAATTAGTGTTTCTAAGCAGGCAAAAGTAGGTTGCAGTGATAGAAACGGCCGCCAGCAGAGGCAAAGCAAATGTGTGAGGGTAACCCCAAAAATTGAAGGTGTTGTGGGAGATGGCAGTAAAGTGTTTTCATTATGATTGAATATTAATTAGTGACACGGCTATTAATGATGACAGTAATTAACAGAGGAAGGAAAGACTTGTCATTGTCCCGAGGGTGAGTAATCAGTCTTGGCAGGTGATAAATAATGGTTCAGCAAACTCAGCAGAAAGATAATCTCTCTGCCTCAGGACAACTGGAGAACAGCTATAAGATCTTCCAGGCTCTTGGCAACATTCAGGAATGACTTCATGTTTTTAACAGAGACAAATTAAAATCCCTGATCTCAAGTGCTTATATTCTGGAATGGCTGATTCACAGGAGTTCTGGTTGAGTCGGTGCGTTCAGTTTACTTGCCCCTTTAAACCTTTCTTTTTTCATCTTAATAACAGAGGGAAGAAAGACTGGGGAACTCACTTTCAGCATTGCTTGTATTTTTCACTGTAGTTGGATGAAAATTGAATATATTCCTCAAAAGAGGCGTAGAGCTGGGGACACGATTGTTCTATGTAAAAATGGAGTGGGACTTTGTCCTGCATTAAGTATTCCTATGTATCTGGACAGGGACCGTGCAGAATGCAGTTCACCTCCCTTGAGCAGAGCAATCCACTACTCTAGATGATTTTCAGATATCAGCTGTCACGTCACCTGGCAATAAGACCCTGCAAGCCTGTAATCTGGGACCGAAATCAGGAGAAAAAGTGGACTTCTTTAGTTTGAGGGATGAACAGAAAAATGAAGAAAGGTTCTGTCTTAGCTTGAACCAAGATAGCTTTTTTTGAGGTTTTGGTTTGTTTCTAACAATCCAGAAGCACTTCAGTTTTAGTCTTCTTGAAATGGTTTCCTAACGCCAAATGTTTTGTTTGCCTTTAGGATTTTTTTTTAAAAGGCAAAAGAGAACATGGATGTTTATGAATTATAATATTAACAAACTTGTCAAAACAACACTTACTGACTGAACATTTCCTCCCTATGTTATTCAGCTAGTACTGGTTACTAGATATAACATAGTTTTGGACCTCTTGGACATCTTTTTCTGAATAAATTCGTTATTCACAAAAAAATTATGTGACTTCAGGATGCATCTGGCAAGCTGGTTTCAGTAGAGACAGGAAAGTGCTGTCACCATCCCCTGAGGCATCGACTAGATGTTCTGCAAGGTACCACCTGCAGTTCTGGTGACCCCAGTACAAAGAAGTAGAACTTATATTTGAAAAGTTGTGGAATGGTAAAGTAGAATGGGAAAGGTTGTGGAATGGTAAATCTTAAGAGGGCATTAAAAGAGTTTGGTTGGTTTAGGGAAATGGAGGTAGGGAGGCAATATGTCAGCCCTTTGTAGAAACAGTCAGGAGAAACTATCAAGGAAGACGACTAGTTCTTTTCCTTAAATGATGATACAGGTATGATATCAAATGCATATAAATTGAATAATAATAAACTTAGTTTGGGAAGTTACAAGAAGAGTTCCATCTATCAAAAAAAAATAGAAAAAAGGGGCCTGGAATAACTTTCCTAATAGGGTAGTGGCAACTTAAAAATTGCTCCTTGGTGGAGTTGGGAGGTGTGGAAAGTGATCATAGAGTTAAGAATACAAGCTTGTGAAATCGGTCCTTCAGTGTCTGGTTTGCTGGTACCTTCAAGGCAGATTGAGACAATGCCCAGCTGCTGCTTGTTGGTCACATCTGTTTGCCCAGTATTTAAGTGAAAGCAGATGCTTTGCTGATCTTCAGAAGCTCTGCTGATTGCCTGCAGGGGACAAGGAGGTTGTTTTGCTTGTCTTAGGTGGGGAAGGAGGGAGGTCAGGTCCATATTCCTGCTTGCTGCTGATGCCTGACTGAAAAGGGTTTACTGCTACTCCTGCGGAGTCATGGGTCATTGTTGGGGGAGCGGGAGCTGCTGTCCCCCTCTGCATGGGGTAGAACACGCATCTCTAGTGGGGTTATCACCTGTATGGCAGTCACTCAGACCTGCAGATATTGCAGGGACCTAGGAAACTAGCAGCGCCTGTTGTCTCTCTGTAGAGCACATCATACCTGCAGCTCCTAGCCTTCCTTGTATTTAAGGTTTGCTGTGGGTGGGGATGCTCCTCTGGGCTTGTGGAAAGCAAAACGTCCTTCAGACTTTTCTGGAACAGGCATCATTTGGGTTATGCTGTTTCTTGAAGTACCCAATGTGTCTGAACTCAGAAGTGCTGCTCTGTACAAAGAAGATCCAGGGTTTGTTGAAGAAGGCCAAACTGTACGGTTGATCAGTTCTTTTTTGTGTTATCTTACATCACAAAATACAGCACTAAGTATTATTGGGACTATTAACTTAATGTATATGAATGCAAATATTTCTCAACAAATTGACTGTATGCAGAGGAGGGCTTGGTGATACGTCTGCATCCAGACATGGCATCGTTCGGTTGTGCTGCAAGCTGCCGCAACTTGGCACAGACTTGTTAAACTGCCTCCAAGTGCTTTTGGTGATTGCCTTTGACTTTGGACAAGTCATGTTAGCTGACTTTTACATGCCTTTATATTTCATTTTAAGCATAACTTTCTGAGTATGGGGTTTAACTAAATTTTGCTGCCCTGTCATGTTTTATTTTGATAACACACCTTAGCTTCTACTTACTGAACAGCAACAGGTGTTCCACTGCTATGATTTCCATGCCAGCAACAGAGAGGTTGTATACATGCAGAGGATCAATTCTAGAGATCTTTACACTGTGTATAAGATATTAACAACCTTTGTACTGCTTGAAAAATGCTGAAAAAGTTGTAGCCTTCCAGTACCTGAAGGGGCCTCCAAGGAAGCTGGGAGGGGGGCCTTTTTACAAGGGCCTGTAGTGACAGGACAAGGGGCAATGGGTTTAAATTGAAAGTGGGGAGGTTTAGATTAGATATCAGGAAGAAGTTCTTCCCGGAGAGGGTGGTGAAGCACTGGCACAGGTTGCCCAGAGAAGCTGTGGATGCCCCATCCCTGGCAGTGTTCGAGGCCCGGCTGGATGAGGCTTTGAGCAACCTGGTCTAGTGGAAGGTGTCCTTGCCCATGGCAGGGGGGTTGGAACTAGATGGTTTTTAAGGTCCCTTCCAACCCAAATGATTCTATGATTCCATGAAAACCTAAAAAAACTACCTGACAGCCTTAAAGACTCACTTCTCTGCTGCTGGCCACCATATTGCCTGTGGCATCACCAGCAGGTGACAGATCAACGATGGCTTGGTTATGGGCACACTGAATTCCACTTTCTTCTCCAAGGTCTTTGATGTAAGCGAGACTTTCTTTGGTTTTTCTTGACTGATAACTCAGTTCTGCACTTCTAGAGTATTGCCTCTGATGTTACAGGTGCAAGGTGCCAGTAAATGCTCCTTCGTCTCCTTGCTAGCTAGTGCTTGCAGAATCATAACTCCCTGATTATGCTGAGGTGAGAGAGACACAACTGGGAGAGAACAAGTTACAAGGAACCATTAGAGTAATACTGGACTTCAAGCATATCAAGTCCCCTACAGCAGAGAATACTTCTTGGGACTTAGTTGCTGTCAATAACTATATAGTTACAGTGTGGCACAAGAAGGAAAAACACTTTGAAACTTCAGTGGAGATAAAAAGGAAAATGGAATAAAATTCACGTCAGCTCTGTTGTATCTGTCGCAATGTCTTCTCTTTCTAGGGCTCTCAGAAACCCTGTGGTCTCAGTGTTTAATGCTTTCTTCACTTTTTTTGTTACTGTTTTTTCCCTCAGGTGCTGATATTGTGCAGTGGCTTATGAAGAACCTCAGCATTGAGGATCCAGGTAAGGTGACCACAGCCGGGGAGGAACACATGCTTGATCTGTATTTGTGTGCCATGGTAGATACAGTCTTGTTGCAGTCTGGAATACCAGTGGAACAGCAAGGTTGATTTAAGCATTTAGTGAGAAGGAGATATGAATCAACATCTTAATTAAGTCTAATGCCTTACATGGCAACACACAGAAAGCAGTTTGTAGGGTTCTTAACTTGTCTGTGAAATTGTTGCTAACTAAGAAAGTCTGATTGAATTTAAAGTTGTTCCCAGACTTAGAAAAGAAGTGGATGTGTGTGGTTAAGCAGGAAAACGCAGTGGCATGTTTTCATGGTGTAGGAGAAAGGTAGCCCTGACTGACAGAATGTACTGGTCAACAATAGCACAGCCACCATGATGGGATCAGATGATGGCTCCTAATTTATCACGGCAGATAGCTAAATGAATAATCAGCCGTAAACATTGATAAGTGCATAGGCACACTCCAAATAGTTTATTCTTCAGAGAAACAAAAATTGTTATGGTACAGTTATTGGGAAGAGGAAGAAAAGATCTGTAGTTCCAGAAATTTCTTCTTTTCTGGAAAGGGGAAAAAATCCACCATGTCACCTCCCAGTTTGTTTCTGCTGCCTACTGTCAGCATGTCAAAACAGAGATACAGGCAGTGTTGTCTCATCCCTATAGACACATCCCTTCTCATGAGTCCAGTCAAGACCCAGATCTGAATTTCATCTGCAGACAATAATCTGCCTGGGGGCACATGAGCAGCTGATGTGTATTTTGCAACTCTGAGAAAGTTGATGCAGCTTTTGACAGCTGATGTTTGTTGAAAATCTGTGCAGACGTACCTCTGAAATCTGTGCAGATGTAGCTGGTGAAGGTTGCCCTGGCAGTGCTTGGATGCGTACTGCCCTTTGCTTCTGCACCGTTTCCTCTGACGAATGGCAGTGCTACAGTGTCGGGATTTGTCTTTATGAATAAACATGCTGGTGTTGCAGGTGTTTGGTGGGTTTGGTGAGGCAAGTGGGGTTCACTGTTGGAACAGGCTTCTTGTCAGCTGTCACCTGTGGTGGATAACATGCTTTGAATTGAGCTTCAGACTCCAGTGCTGAACTGGTGTATGACATTTTGTAAACATAAAACCAGCACGTTAAACATTTGAGCAGTGCTTCATCTGTATTGTAAAGCTGATTTCTTCTCTCCTGGTTTGGTTGGAAGGCGTAAGGAGTTGGTGCAGGTACAGAGGCATGTGTGCACCAGGTCTTTGCGTGCCAGGGCCGCTGCTGAAAGCAGAGGAATGTGCAATGCTCGTCTTCCTGGTGCATCTCTGCTGTTTTCTTTCTTTCACAGGGGAAGCAATACACTTGGGAAGTCTTATTGCTGCACAGGGTTATGTCTTTCCAATCTCAGACCATGTCCTTACCCTGAAAGATGATGGGACGTTCTACCGTTTTCAGGTTGGTGAGCCCTCTGCCTCCCTTGCTGCCTCTTCTCCTGTCCCTGCAATAATACTGCTGAAATCACCTGTTCTTTATCCCTAAGCACCTGTTAGGTCTATGAAGCCAAGAATTGAGGCTATCTTGGTGTAGCAGCCTTAGGAACTTATGAAGTCTCTTCAAAAAGATCTGCTTTAGAATCTCAAATCACTCTCTTCTACTTTCTGACCCACAGGTTTTATATAAATGAATGAATATGTCCTGTGAGTATTTTTGATATGTGATTTTGAGGCTGTTGTACTCAGAGTTGAACTAAGCCAGGAGAAAGAAAATGGTTCTTGGGTTCTAACCCTGGCACAGAATTGAGTAGCCACCCTCCTGTGCAAAATGGGCCAGGGAAAACTTTGGAGTAGGACATTCAAGCTCTGGCACAGCAGAAAATTCAAATTTTTATCCTCTCCTGGTTGCATATTGGTGTGGGAGGGGAAAAATTTCAGTCTTTGGCTCTTTTACAGAGGATGTGTGACGTTGGCAGTCACCTAATCTGCAACATCTCTGTCCCTCAATGTCCCTGTGCCACAAGATGTGCCAAATTTTTAAAGAATCCTGCACTTGAATTCCATGCCCTTTCCAAAAACTGCTGCTGTCAACCTCCTAGATGACTTGAGTGCTTGTGCTGCAGCAGCTCCTTTTGGGCAGATTGTGTAACTTTAAAAGAAGCAGTAAGTGCAAACCTGGAGTAAATCCTGCTGGCTGAATTTCTGTTTTTCCGTTACATGATCCTAACCAGATCCCTTATCTTTCCTGCGACCTCTCTTCTGTTCACCCTGCCATTCTGCCTTCCAGTTTTTCTCTTACTCAGTTTTTTTTTTTTGAAAAGCCTGTTCTCCTCTTTGCATCTGGTGTTGCTGATGCACATGCTCACTGTCCTACTGCTGATGTGGTGTTGTGTTACCACGTGAGACCAAGGGCATGAGGAACAAAGCAGCCCAGGAGATCACAGACCTCCCCTTATCTCACCCCACCTTCTGAGTACCTGGCATCATTCAGAGTAAGGTTTTTCATGACAACGCCCTTGCTTTGCTGAAAGTCCTGCTCCTCCTGTCCTGCAAAACTTGACAGAAGCAAGGGTAATTCTGATTGCCCATTCAGTTGTATTTCTCTCTGTTTTAAGAAACTGACGCCATAAGAAGCTGTCCTGTGCAGCTCTCAGGAGCTAGATTTCAAAAGCCGAGTATCATTTCATTTATTTTCCATATTTTAAGCCTGCATAAACTACATCATCAGACTGTCTTGACTACTTACTGACTTTTTTTTCCCTTATATTTTCCTATCACTGTTGCTTATTCTTTGTCTGTTGTCATTTCCTGCAACAGTTCTCAGCTGTTTTCTGCCAAAATGACCTGATAGAGAAATTTTTGTTTTCCATTACTGTTTTCTCACCACTTTCTACCTCAATATCAGTCCCTCCTTTAACAGTAGCCTCATCATCTTGTGAAGTTCATAAGATACATATCGGTGAGGAGCACTTAACCCTTATTGTTTGATCCCTCCATGTTTCCTCATTGTACTTTGGTGCAAGGAATAGTCTTTGTGTGTGATGTCCTATGCCCATTTGTGGCATTACATCAGGAATGCAAAGCAGTGTTCTGTAATTTGTGTGATCACAGAGACATTGTTTTTCATTCATGTTAAAACTGAAATACAGCCACGTGTAGTAATATCTTGTAATTAATTGTAGCAAGTGCAATATGCAGACCTGGATAGAAAACAAATGCAGGAAGCTTAGCAGGACTTCTGCTTTCAAAACGGTGCTAATCAGCTGAGTTTTGACCTCTGCCATCTGTTATATTTAAGAAGTAAATTGTTTTGTAGACTGCCAACCACACTGGTAGCTGCTCCAAGAAAAGGTCAGTGGTGTGTAGCATATATAAAAGGCCATGAGGTTTCTCATGCTAAAAAAAAATAAGAATATTCAGAGGTATCTGAATTCGTGGGGAAAGAGGAGGTTCTGGGGATAGGCGGAAAGAGGTCCACATTCAGATGACATAGCAACAGTGTCTAAAATGTCATCAGGGTACTGGACATCCTCCTAAAGAGCTGCTTGTATTACAGCATCTCTATTTACTTGCAGTGAAGAATGTTAAAGGTGATACCTTCCTGGAAAAGCTTCCTCACTTCTACTGAGATCTGTGGCAGTGTTTCCCCTGAACACAGGGACTGGGCCATAGACTTTATGATTCTTCTTTTTGTACTTGTAATGTTTTTCTGCATCTGAATTGTGTTTCATCTCTTAAACTACAAAAATGCGTATGTTGTTCCTTAGGCACCGTACTTTTGGCCTTCAAACTGCTGGGAACCAGAAAACACAGATTATGGTGAGACTATAATTACTTCATTGTAGAAAGTTAGTACAGAAAGTCTGTGATGGAAAAAAATTGTCCTTCAAATAATTACTGCTGGCCATGTAAACCCTCAGCAGAGTTTCTTGTCAGACTGCAGCATCAGAGGCAGATTTGTGCCCTTCTGAAATACATGAAGTGAAATCCTGGGGTGTCTGAAGCCCACAGAACTGTAGCTGTCGACTTCAGTGGGGCCAGGGTTTGCCTTCTGTTACCTTCATTCTCTCATAGCCCTGTTCTTTTTGGCAGGATTTATGGTAAGCAGAATACTGCTTCTTGGGAATCTTAAATAATACCAATATTGCTTTTGTGGGAGAAGCAGCTTTGATCTGTAGCTGAACCTGATAGGTTGATCAATAAAAAGTTGCCACACCTGGGCACTCATGTGGCTGATCAGTAAATCAGAATATAACTGATGATAACCCATAGTTAAAGTTCTGTGATATATGACATCAGACTTATTTTTCCCGTTTTTTCAAGAGTACCAGCTCATGGCTGGTAAAAAAAAGACTGAGCATGGTTTATGAGCTAATAAACTGCAACGTGGTGTGTTAAACATGTGAGTGCCTGCAGACAGTGATAATACATAAAGAAAATATGTCAGTGTTGTTATCTTTAGCTGTCTGCATGCGATATTGCTGTCTCTTCCAGAACTGCACTTCTTTCACGGTTAAATGATAAAATCGGTTGTTGCATCCTGGTGTGGCATTGGAAGAGGAAGTGAATCCATGTGCGTGTTCGTAAACCAGGAGCTTTTGGAAGTACTTCTTTCGAAACAGCTCATAATCTAAGATCGGTTTAGAACTCCTCCCTGAATAATCAGGTTTTTTTTCTTTGCTGGGCAATAATTACTCATCATTATGGATTCTGGAAATCATTTGCTGAGGTGGAGAAGTAGCCCGCATGGTGTCTGTCATGTGTCTGCCCATTTGCAGTCCTTGTGTGTAGGACTTATGTGTCTATCCCAGTGAGGAAACTACTTAGAAGAAAACATGATGCTGTTCCTTATATGTAAAATAATTTCCAGATTTTACAGTCACCATATATAACCATCTAAACTTCGCCAGATATGTATTCTGTAACTACCAGAGTAACAATCTGAAGAGGGAAGTTCTGTTTTTCCCTATAGTAGCGGATAAATAACTGGTTTCGCAGTCAGATTGTTGTGTTACAAGGACATTGAGTGGAACAGTACACCTCAAAATAAAGCCCTATATGAGCTAACCCACAGCTGGACAAGCTGCAACTGCATTAGCTCTGAGCTCTGTAGTGACAGATTTTCATCTATCCCAGAAATCTCTAACATATGCTTATAATCAGTCTTTGCATATCAGAGGTCTGTACAGATGGAGTCTTCCCAGGAATTAATCCCAAACTAGCAGCAGACCCAAATAAAACTTTAATCCCAGCAGCACTTCATACTTTTTCTATTTGCATGGATCCACTCACAGGACAGGAACAAACTTGGG
>NW_010234289.1:0-1938 GCF_000690775.1 Eurypyga helias
AGCCAGCCTGGCTGAGCCGGAGGGATGCAGCCCTGGGGAACACGGGGAGGGTGGTGGGTCCCCACGGGCAGCAGCCGGCTGCTCCAGGCTGGGGGGGCACAAGCAAGTGCATTTTGGGGAGGGCAGCAGGTGCTTGGCTGGTGGTACTGAGCTGCACCCCAAGGTGTTGGAGGGGTACACCCCAAGGCGGGATGTTCCAGTGGGAATCAAAGGTTGGTGCAGCCATGGTCTGGTCCTGCATCCCGGGGACCAGCGTCACCCTGCGGAGGAGCCTGCGGGCTCCCCGAAAAAGGGTGTCACGTGCTTCAACTTTGGCATCAGGCAGGAGGAGGATGGATTTGTCAGCTCAGCCACCCCCTTCCAGCTCTTCCCAGAAAGGCAACGGCTTGAAGATGTGGCAGGTCCTAATTATAATGTACGAGAACCCGCTTCCACCACCCTCCCCGCCTTTGTGCCCGCTGTGGGCACCGTCTCTTCCTCGCAGGCTTCGCAGCTAATGGAGGGGTCTCCTCGGTGGGGTGGTGCGGGTCCCCGTGCCCTT
Organism: Eurypyga helias; assembly: GCF_000690775.1. Classification (NCBI taxonomy): domain Eukaryota; kingdom Metazoa; phylum Chordata; class Aves; order Eurypygiformes; family Eurypygidae; genus Eurypyga; species Eurypyga helias. The sequence continues at coordinate 542 of NW_010234289.1, forward strand.
GTGCTGCGGATGGCCCTGCGCAAAGCCCGGCGCAGGGCTGGGGGTCTCTGCTGGGGCTTTCCCAGGCTGGGTACCGGCAGGGGCTCGTGCTGCCAGACCCTGGTTTTGGAGCGTAGGTGTGATGGGGAGCAGAAATACCGGGCAGTGCCGCGGGGGGACCGGCAGTCAGGCTGCGTTCTCACTCCGAGCCCGCGCTGTCCCAATTTACAGAAGGTGATCACGTGGCAGGAGTGGGGATAAGCTCTGTCTCCTTCCCTCCCTCCGGCCTCTCCTGGCTGGAGCTCTCTGTGTTGGCTGCTGGCAGAGACCCCACGCCGCCTCCCGCAAGGTGAGCCCCCTGCGATCTCCGCTTGCTCCACGGCCGGATCCTGCTCGCCTTCCCTTTGCCGTGCCGTCTGATCCTTCAAAGTGAGGGATTAGCTCTGGCCTGCTTGGAAGCGGGGAGGGAGGGGGAAGGAGAGAGCTTGCTTGTAGTTAGGGATATATATATAGCATGATAAATATTCCCTGGGCCTGATCTGCGCCCAGGTGGGAGCCTTTTTCTTTGGACTTCAGCATCCTTTGGGGGCTGCGCTGGGGCAGTGAGGAGGGTGGTGGTACCCAGCTTTTCCCCCTGCCGGGCTCTGAGCCGGGTGCTGGCAGGACCCGGCTGAGGGAGGTCGAGTCGGCACGCAGGCGATGGGCTTGGGCTTACGCAAGCGTTGCGATACCGGTTCGTGCGTTGATCGAGGAATTGCTGGGGTGGGGGCGGCTATGTCTTGGTGTGTGTCGGGTGGGTTTTGATGGTCAAATCTGGGGTCTCCGCTTGCTGCTGCCTGCTGAGCCGTGGCCTTGCTTTTCCTCCAAGCGAACGCTGGGGTACTTGACCTGAATACTTAAGGTTTTGCCTGTCAAGAGGGAACTTAACCTGGCGTCCCCTCCCTCCATCTCTAAATTCTGCTGTACTTCATGGAGCTTTTGCAATTAAAAAAACCAGGAGCCAAAGCGAAGTTCCCTGTAATCGCTTGCAAGCAGGGAAGAGCGATCGTGCGCTAATTGGGATATTGTGCTGCGTGCCGGCTGGCCCCGCTTGCTGAAGGAATAGCAGGTGGGGAAAGAAACGGCCTTGATTTTCAAAAAGATGCTGGTGAGCTCGCGGCTGCCAGCGTGGCAGGAGCTGGCAGAGCCCTCCCGGTGCCGGGACTGGGCTGGGGAGGTCTCCTTGCTGGTGGGCTGCTGGGCGGTCGGCTCCTTGGCAGCTGGGGATGGGGTCGTGTTGATGGGTGCTGGGTGCAGCCTCTTGGCTGCTTTTTCCTGCATCACCGGCTCAACCTTTGCCTGGTTTAACAAGCGCCGATGCAACTGGGTGGGCTCAGCGCAAAACCGGTGGGTGCTCTGGCTCTGAACTGGGAGCCAGC
>NW_010234289.1:1983-2595 GCF_000690775.1 Eurypyga helias
AGCGGGGTCTGCTCGGAGAGGGGGGGGGTGCCCAGTGCTCAGCCCTGGCTAGGATTGGAATAACTCTCCACGCGTCTTTGCCCGCTGCTGGTGGCGATAAAGCCATGGTGATTAGCTCTTAGCCGGCGCTTGGGTGGATGGCACGAGGCGTGAGCTCGCCTGCCTGCAGCAGCTTGGGCTCCACGGGGCTAATGGCAGTAAAATGACTTGGTTTTGACTGGGACTCCTGCAGGGAGAGGAGTGAGGGAGAGAAATGGGCCGTTTCCTTCCTTATTTATTTATTCCCCCCCTGCGAAGGAGCTTTTTCATTGCTGCAAAATGCCCGCGGCAAAATGCCCTGGTTGAGGGGGGGGCCTGGGGGGCTCCAGCGAAGATCCCCCTGTGCTGTGCAGCCGTGATGGGCCAGGTCTGCTCTGGCCCCAGGGCTAGGGGTCTCGGGAGCGGTCGGTGCAATTTGGGGGTTTATTCCCAGGGCTGAGGCAGCACCGGGCTGGAGAAGGGAAATTTGGCAAACAAACCCCATGCGATGGGGGATTCCTGGAGATGCACCAGCCCCGGGGAGTGACCCCAAGCGCTTGCCTTGGCTCCGAAGCCCCATGGTGCAGACCCCTG
>NW_010234289.1:2626-6631 GCF_000690775.1 Eurypyga helias
GGGCGATGCAGCTGGGGATGCATCCCAGCACCTCTGGGCTCTGCGGGACGTGGTGATCCCAGATTGTGTCTCACCACAGCCCTACGGGCGCCGGTGAAGCCCGGACGGTGCGGTGCTTGCAGGGATGCATGGAAGGAGCTGTGGGAAGGAGCTATGGAGGTGATGCCGGGATGGTCAGTCCCTGCCTTGGGGACACGGTCCCTTCTCCGGGTGCCGGAGATGGTTTTGCAGCAGGAGCTCAGGGGAATTTTGACTCAGCCTTTGACTTCTCCTGCCCCATCCAGGGCCCTTCGTGGAGGGATGACGGTGCCGGTGCTGGCCGGTGGCTCGGTGGCCCGGCCACCACTAGAGGGGAGCAGGATGCCACCGTGCAGGACCGGCCCCGTGCCCTGGGGACCTTCAGGGCAGCCTGGGAACCGAGCGCTGCCCATGACCCCATTGGTGATCCCCATCCCGGGGCGGCACAGCCCCAGCACCCGCTTCTGCAGCTCCTGACCCTCGTTAGATCGGTCCGGCTTGGGCCAGGCGAGGACCTGTGCCCGTGCCCGGACTCTGGAGATCTGCCCGGTTTGGTTAGTCCTTGCACCGCTTTCCAGGTCGCGGATCCGGCTGTGGCGTGGCCGGGATGCGGGTGACAGAAAGGCTCTTTCCTCACCCACGATGTGCGTGTGGGAAGTGGGAGGAAGTGACATTGCTCCTTCCTTTGGTGCCAAGTACCACGCTGGGCATTATCCCACCCCGTTTACCCCCACCCTCGGGGGTGCGTACCTGCCCCTGGCCTCTCTGCCAATATTTCTTCCCCCGCGGAGCTGTGCGGATGGGGCAGGAGGGCAGCTCCATCCCCTCGCTGTGGGTAGGGCTTTTCCCCACTCCATGAGCATCTGCAGTAAGCAGGTGTCTCCCTCCAGATGTGCACCTCCCTCCAGATGTGCAGGACCAGCCTTACAGGGGAAGGGCTGCTTTGGGGAGATGCGGGAGCCGGGCTCCCTGGGGATGCACATCCCACACCGTGGAGGAAGGATGCGTTTCCTGCCTTCTTGCCCTTCAGCTTTAAGTCCTGGGCTCCTGCCTGCTCGCCCAGCCCTGTGCGCTGCCCACCCCTCCAGGCTGGGCACATCCCGGCATGGCTGGGTCCAAGGTTTGGGCTGTGTGGGAGCAGTGGCTTGTGTGCGCCCGTGGGGATAATCGGGGTATGTGGAGGGTGACGGGGGAAGGGAATGCTCATCTCCTGCCTCTTCCCAAGGAGTGCTCAGGCCGTTTGCAGCACAGGCTTATCGGGCTATTCAGGCTGCATCTCCCCTAATGATTCAGCGGGGGATTCAAACCAGCTCCCCCCTCCCCTCCCCATTATTTGCGCTTTCTTCTTGCCTGCCGTGATATTTTTACCTTCAGTTCGTTCAGATTATATGATCAAAGGAGGCACAAAGGGGAGAGAACAGAGAGGAAAAAGCTTAAAAGAAGAAAGGGAGAGGCTCTGGGCTCTGGGGGCACTGCCAGCTCCGTGGGAGCTGCCATGGGCTTGGATGATTTTCCTGGGTTCCGGTCCACGTGGTGACCCATCGCACCTTCTCCGACAGGCAGAAATGTCACGGCTCCGGGGTCGGATGCAAGAAATGACCTGATTTCCGTGGGTGTGAGGCTGCCTGGGTGGGGGCTGTGGTGTTTGAGCATCTCTGAGTCTCTCCATCATCTGCCTCCTCACCACGGGCAGAGCCTGACCCTCATCCAGGCTGCACAGGAGCCGCTGTCCTCTGCTCCGCTCCCGTTGCCAACGTGTGGAATGGTCCTTGCAAAGGAGACGGGACCGTGCGGGAAGTTGATCCTCATCCTTGATCACCGACCGAGCGGGGCCGTGATCGTGGAGGCTGTCCCGGCAGTGGGGCAGGCTGGGGCGGGTGGGTGTCATGCCGCAGCATTCCCAAGCTCCTGCCTTTTGAAGCAAAGAGCTCGGCACTGGGTAATTCTCGTTTCTTAAAAGCCCCGGCTGTCAGAAACGCTTTGGAGATGGGCCTTCAAGTGGCTCCGTCGGGCAGGGATGTGCATAATTTATGGAAGTGAGTTGAGGCAAGGGCCCTCCTGGCTGGGGCAGCTGTGGAGCTGGGAATCTCCTCCGTGGTGTAAAGGAGCTCAGCATGGCTGGCTCTGGCAGGCAGCGCCCCTCGGAGCCGGCTGAGGATCCGGCCCGGCAGTCATGGGCTTGGATGCTGGGATCTGCGCTTGAGCTGAGATTAATTTAAGCTGTTTCTTTGGTCTCGCTGTTGCAGCCTGTCCTGCTTGGGGAATGCATTTGCCTGCTCGGCTCTCCTCTGCTTTTTGGTGCCTTGCATTAATCATGTGCTGCCCTCGCAGCATCCATCAGCGGCTGCTTGGAGACAGAAGGGATGGGCTGCAAGGGAGAGCCTTCTCCTGCAGGGAAACTGAGGCAGGGGGCTGTGCTGCTTGGGCTGGGGTGTGGGGAGGGTGACGAAGGGCTGTCCTGCAGCGATCTCAGAGCCAAGACTGTGGCAGCACCCTGTGCCCACTCGGGGGGCTCTGTGGTGAAAGTAAAAGGGGTGAGATGAGGGCACGGGGGGTTGCAGGAGGATGGTGAGACTCCCTGGGCTCCTCCCTCACTGTGAGCAGGAGGGTGTGGGGCTGAGGTGGAGGGGCTGGGATGGCTGAGCCCTCTCTGCCAGCTCCAGCGAGCCGGCACCCTCGGATCCGGTGCAGATCCCAGGGTGGCACTTAGCAAGAGCGTGTGGGTTTTCTCCACCTGGTGAGATTTGGTCCTTTCACCCCGTGCCCATGAGGATGGGGTATCGGGACCTGAGGGTTCCTCCCCACTGCGCCATGCTGCAGGGTGCTTTCATTGCTGTGGGGAGTGGCCAGGGATGCCGCAACGCTCCCCACAGGCTGTGCTTGGTGCTAGGGCTGCGCCGTAGCTCTCGGGGAGGTGTTGGGATATCGGTCAGGATGTGGTGTATGTGCTTCACACAGCCTGCGGGCATCACCCCGGCACCGCTCCCAGCGCCCTCACCACCAGTTTTGCCCCCAATTTCCCAAGGGACCATTTGCTCCCTCCTTCCTCCCCTGTGGGTGCCCAGTTTGGGGTCCGAGGGCCTTTGCATCCTGATGCTCTCAGCACTCAGCTGACCAAGAGCCGCTCTTACTTTGAGCAGACCCTTGGCTCTCTTTCCCGTGGCAGCCAGAAAGCCAAACTCCCCCCACGGCTTGGGCAAGCCCTCGGTGCTGTTGATATTTGCTGCTGGGAGCTGTCGATAATGAATGTTTGCAAGGAAGCAGCTGCTGGTTCAGGAATCACTGGCCCGAAGGAAGAGCACAGGAGAGCTTAGGGTAGCGATTCAGACCCGTGACGCCGGATTTTGGCAGTGCCTGGCCACCTCGGCTCCCGCTTCATGGACAGATCAGCTCCCAGCGCTCGAGACGCGGGGACTCGTGGCAGGGAATTGAAAAGCCCATTGGGAATCGGCTCCCAGCTCCTTCGGCACCTCCATTGCCTGAGCTGGGTGGTGCCGGGGATGGGGGACGGGGATGGGGAGCAGCTCCTGTCCCTCACCCTGCCAAGGGAGGAGGCTTGAGAAGATGTTCAGCCTCAGGCTGCTTTGCTGGGGGCAGGAGCTTGTGTCTGGCAGGGCCATCCATGGGGAGAAGGGAAGGGCAGGTGGGTGGAGTGGGGATGCTCAGGAGAGGAGGGGACTTGCCACTTAGAGTGGCTGTCTAGAGTGCAGCTTTCTCCCCTGATCAGCTCAGGCTTTAAACCAAGCTCAGCTTTAAGGTGGCTGCTCAGTTCCTGTGCCCAGCTGTGTCCTGGGGCTCGAGGGCAGGTGGGGACCAGGACTGTGGGTACATGTGGGGTTGTGCCCCTTGCTGAGCACTGTCTCAGGGGTCTGTCCTGCCCCAGCGGCTCCCCAAAGAGGGGACAGGAGGTCCTGGGGCCTCCCTGCAGTCCTAGTCCCACTCGGGGGGGTGCAGAGTGAGCCGGGGACCCCTGCACACGGATGCAGT
>NW_010234290.1:0-3607 GCF_000690775.1 Eurypyga helias
TCGGTACTGGGGATCACTGGGCTGTACTGGGGAGGTCTGAGCACCACTGGGGAGCACTGGTCTGTACTGTGGACCACTGGGCACCACTGGGGAGCACAGGGGCAGCCCTCCTGCGCTGCCCAGCCTCAGGGCTGCGTGTGGGGCTGGAGGGCACAGGCCCTCCACCACCCCAGCCCGGTGTCCCCCAGCTCCTGGGCACGCGATGGTGGCCCTTGGGGCTGAGGGATGGCCCTGGGCCCACCCCCCAAGCAGCTCTGTGGGGCCTGGTGCCCCTGAGGGCATTTCTTGGGGCGGGTTGCTCCTGGCTGCCACACTGGGCCGGAAGCAAGAGCTGGGGGTGAGGGCTAAGGGGGACTTTGCTGTTGGCTGCGGGGGTTGTGATTCCGGCTCTATTCACTCCCTTTTTAACACCGCATGTGGTGGTGCAGATGCCAAGAAGTCGCTCACAAAATTGGGCAAGAGCAGAACTGACCTTCCTGGAGGGCAAAAAACCACCCCACCAGAGAAGGGGCAGCGGTATTCCCTTCTCGGTGCACGTGCGACGTTTGCTCTCCAGAGTTTAGAAACCCAGCCTGCTTTATAATCTTCAAACCACGCGTGAATCATCCCAATTTCACGCCCTAGCCCGGAACTGGCTCAGCAGCACTCCATCATCCTCCTGGGAAGCACTGCAGGGGGTTTCAGGGCAGGGATGGGCAGGGGATGCGGCTGCCTGCTGAGCCTGAGTCCCTTCTTCCTGGGCCATGTCCCGCTCGTAATGAAACCGTTTTCAGTGTGAACGCTGCTGCAGTTCATCACCGAGTTCTTGCTCCCAGATAGATTTCAGTCATCTCCAGGGAGTTTATGGGCAGGAAAAGTTTCTGCTCTGGTCGCATCTTGCGCAAGGGCCCGGCACGGTGCCAGCGGCAGGTGAAGGGTGCCGCGTTTTTTTTGGGTGGTGTTGCCTGGAGAAGGTGATGAGCCTGGGTTGGGAGAAAGACCACCCCCGTCCCCCCCATCCCTCCCCGGCTCGGATGGCACTTTGCAGACATGTTGCTGACAGCATGATGAGACGATGCAATATTCATCCTGACATTTCTCTCCGCGCCAGCCCTTCCCGGCAATCCAGCTGGCAGCCGGCGCAGCCACCGACTGCGGCACCGCGATGGTGGGTTGGCACGAGGCTGAGCCCAAAACTTCCTTGTGGCCACCCCAAGCCCCGGGGAGAGCGAGGGGGGAGCATCTGCCTCCCTTCCCCTTTAGGACCATTCCTCTCCCGTTCACCGTATCTCCTCTGGCTCGTTCCTGGAGCGGTTTAGCCAAGGGCAGGGGCTCCTCACCCACTGCAGCCCTGCCTGCAGCAGGCAGAGAGCCAGGTCTGCCTCCTTCGGCTTTCACAGCCCGAGCCCACGAGCGCTTCAGCGTGTCGCTGACATGTGTGCGAGCGGTGACATGCAAGTGAGCAGTAAAGGCACAAAGACTCCGGTGTGGATAAAAGGAGCTTGGGACCGTCCCCGGGGTGTGCAGCAGCCCGAGGGCGCGTGTCCTCAGCCATGACACTGTCACACGTTGCCCACCCCAGCAAGAGGTAGTGAAACCTCTGCATAGGTGTGAGGGGTGAACGCACAGCCGGTGGGTGGCACGGTCCCTTGCCAGCAGCAGGATGGGGCTCTCCACTCTTCCTCTTGCCTTCATCATCCTCAGGACAGCCTTTACCCTTTCTAACCCTTCCTGTTTCACCTTAGATTTGGGGATCTTCCCCTTTCCTGGTGGGTCCCCCAGGGCAAAACCATCCCCAGGAGCTGCAGCGAGAGGTTATGCTTCTCTGCTCTTCCCACCACCTGCTGCAAATCTAATGGGCTCACATCTAACGCATGCAATTAGTGCAAATGGGTTTATTCTCATTAGTACAGGGCCTGGCGCCGGCGTCAGAGCGGGCAGCAACCTGGCGTGCGGGGAGCAACATCTCGCCTACGTTTTCCCCGTGTGTTCCGCATCTTCTCCGGCTCAGCAGATGCAGCCGCCGCCGCTCCGGAGCTGAAGCCTGGGGAGGTGAGGATGAAATGGAATGAGCCTTGGCAATGGAGGAGAGCCAGCAAGGTACGGCAAGAGCTGAGCGTCGCCCGGCGTGGTGTGCTGAGCAGGCGAGGCGTCGTGGGAGCAGCAGTTGGCTCGCTCCTTCGCAGTGACACCAGTGGGGTTTTTTTTAAGCTGGTCCGATGGACACAGCAAGGGATAGGGAACTGAGCTGAGCCTGCAGAAATGTCAGACCACACTTCTGTCTCCCTGAGGGAGAAATACCTACACGGCATCCATGCTGGGCTCACCTGCAATGGATTTCATTGCTGCCGCCTTGCTCCCGGCTCCAGAAATGACCCGAGGAAAACCAGCCTCAAACTGCAGCCATCCGCTTAGCCGGGAAATCACTCACCCACGAGGGCCCTACGAAACCAGAGTGAAAATTCGGAATGTGGTGAATTTGGTGAGAGCAGAGCGTTTTTCTGGAAAGCACTTGGGGTGAGAGGTGGGTGCGAGGGGGAGCACGGGGGATGCTTGGCTTGGCTGCAGCCCTGGCACAAGCTGGGCATGGGGGTGGGCTGCTGTCCTGCTCTCCATCACCCCTTCCCTGGCCTCCCACCGCAGCAATGATGGGGCTCAGACCCCCAGAGTCTCCCTAAAACAACCCAACTTGAAGCCATTCTAGCTCTGGGCTGGACCACAGTGGGCTGGATCCTGTGCTGGGCATGCTGGAGGTGGCACTGGGAAGAGCCTGAGCCCGCTGCCAGGGATGGGAGAAGGAAGGTGAGGGGAGAAGGGAAGAATGCTGAAGCTAGAGCTTTTAGGTGTCTCTCAATTTCTGAGTGATGGTGACTTCGCACAAGGAGCAATGTCCCACCCTGAACGAGCCCGATCCTCCCCAGTCTGGCTTATCCTTTGGGAACAGAAAGCTGCAGGGCCTGAAGCCCTGAGAAGCTTCACTTTCCCTCGCCAACAGGCACCAAAGCCCTGCCAAACCCCACTCCCCGGTGGAAAGACCCCCCTAAACCCGCTGGGAACAACACCCAGCCGCAACCAGGGTAGGAACCCACCTCCCCGGAAGTCAGCACGCGCAAAGCATCGTCTTCAAAGGCTTGAAACGAATCCAAAAGTTTATTTCCAACGAGTACACAGACCACGTGGGATGGGGATGCGCTACATCACAACGCCAACCTCCCCGCGCTGGCTTTCGCTTACAACCGCTCCCGCCCCAAATCCCTGGCAGCGGCAGATTGGCACCGCAGGGATGGGCTTGCCTCCACCACCAGCAATCCTGAAGAAAAAGTCCTTTTCCAGCACTCCAGGTATTTTTCTTTAAAAGCCTTGGGGGGTAGAGTTGAATGTCGTTTGATACCACGCTGGAAATACAGCATCGGGATGGAGAGGTGACTGGTATTTTTGTTGTGGGGGGGGTGGGAACGATCTTGGCAGGCGATCTCTACTTGGCTAACAAAGGCGTATCTGTGTAAATATAAATACTGGGGTGAAATACCTGGCAGCACACCAATGTCAACACCACTACCAACAGAAAATAGACCAGCAACATAAAACACCTTCAATGAGTAGTTTAGCCTAATTCAAAATTCCTCCC
>NW_010234291.1:0-1180 GCF_000690775.1 Eurypyga helias
AAACCTGCTGAGGGGGCACTCAATCTCCCTGTCCCACTCAATGCCATCCCATCGATGAAGATATGAAAGAATCTTGGTCCCAGTAGAGACCCTTGAGGGGCACCACTCATTACTGGTTTCCATTTGGACATTGGGACATTGACTGTGACTCCTTGGACACAACCATCTAGCCAATTTCTTAGCCATCTAACAGTCCTCATAAGTGTGAACCTTTTATTTTTCTTTTAGACGGTTCTCTGCTAATGTGATATAGAGTAGTAAAAGAATTATCACTTGCAATCAGAAATATGTGGAGTAAATGAGCTATATTTTCTAGAGAGAAGAACTTTCTAGACATGTTTTGGACCAAGGAAACCATTTAAACCTTATAAGATAAATGCTTTATACTACTCTTACTAAATTTCTTATCTTGGTTGCATATAGGTATGTCTCAGACTTTGCACTGGCAATAGCATCTGTAAAATAAAATATATAAGATAAAATAATAATGTTTTAAGTGTTTTTCACCTTTAATACCTGCCTATCTTTTACACCTACCTAATAACTCCTTTCATGTTGGCTGCAGGATGTCCTTACCCCTGTTTCCTTTGCCCCCTTCTGGCTGTTCAGAGGTTTTGTGTGTTCCAAAAAATAACTGAAGTGATCCATAAAATCCTAGCACAGTGTCATTAAGTGCTCAGAAAAGGAAGAAAAAACCAAAAAACAACCAACCAACTAACCAAAAAACCCCAAGAGAGTGTTTCTGGTGACTCTGGTGATGTTTAGTAATCTTGTTTTGTCTTTTCCTCTACTGATTGGTTAACAATGACTGTTACACAAGGGTAGGAGAAAAGTAACTTTGAAATTACTCTTCACGTAAGGAGCGTTTGATAGTCTTATCCTTAGGAAAATTTTGGCTACAGAGAAGGTCACTATGTAATATATTTTGTAGTATTACAGATGAATATATGGGGTTTACTCCCTCATTTAGCTGTCATTAGCTGCCATGTCAACTTGTCAGATCCTTTCAGAGCTTTTTGTGTTTGTTATTCTCACTGGTGAAGCTTTTTGCAAGTCTTTCACTGAGTAATTTTTGTGCTTTGTGCTTTTCAAGCCCCTTCCTTAGCTCTAGCAGAAGTGGGATCCCAGGTTTGTTGTTTCTATTTCGTCTTTTATTTTGTTTTCAACTGCAGGCTGATCC
>NW_010234292.1:0-21672 GCF_000690775.1 Eurypyga helias
AGTTTACACTGAAAGAGGGTAGATTTTGATGAGATATAAGGAAGAAAATCTTCCTGTAGAGGGTAGTGAGGCAGTGGAACAGGTTTCCCAGAGAAGCTGTGGATGCCCCATCCCTGGAAGCGTCCAAGGCCAGGCTGGACGAGGCTTAGAGCAACCTGGTCTAGTGGAAGGTGTCTCTCTCCGTGGCACGGGGTTGTAACTAGGTGGTCTTTAACGTCCCTTCCAACCCAAACCATTCTATGATTCACCCAGCCTCCAGCACAATAATCATTGTCTGCCATGGACTTCTGCTGATACCATAGTTTAATTAACACATGGACGGAGTCAGACCCAGCATAAACAACAAATAAGAGTGTCTGCCATCCAGTTTTGATCCAGGTAAGAGCTCTGCAACTACGATAAACAAGGAGCCTGCAGACCAAGACAGCTGGAAACACTGCAAGAGAAGCTTACTGTGAGACAAGGCAGTTCATGTGCTGAAGTGTTCGTCCTCAACAATTTCTCCTCGTTGTCACTGGGAACAGGCAGGGACAGACTGTATATTGCAGGATAGAGGGATCTATGAGATTTTTATCCCAGCATCACTCTCTGACTTGCAGTGAGATCCCAGCAGACCCCAGAGGTCTCACTATGCTGATTATCCAACCTGTGGCGTTAGAGAAAAAGGACACAAACCAAAACCAACCAACCAAAAAAAAAAGGAAAAAATCCATCGAGAAACTGTTTTTAGTACCAACATTCTCCAGTGTGTATCCTCAGTGCTCAGGATGGGAAATGCTGGTCTGATTCTGAACATGGAACAAACCCCTCTACCTGGTCACATAAACAAATTGTGAAGAACATTGAATCCAAAATGGTTCAAAGATATCACCTCTAAGTTCAGGGAGTGCTTGATCATGCACAGTGCTTTTCTCTTTCCTTTTTTTTTTTTAAATACCCTCTTTTATAATGCCTGATTTATGAAAAATACTAACAAAATCATGAGTGAACAACTGCCCCAGGTATGATTCTGGGTTAACCCTCAGGTTCTGTTGGATTTATTTATAACCTGCCCTGTCACAGCAAAGGTTAGCTCCTACCTTCTTTTGCCTGATCTTCCTTCCTCTTTAAAATGCAACCCGTTTCCAGAGAGAAATGTTATTTTGGATTCAGCAAGTGTTGCTTTAAGCAAAGGTCACCATTAGTTCTGGATGTGCTAATGCACTGTACTTATAATAGTTCTGTATCAACATTGTATTTCAGAAGATAAGACCATTATATTTATTCTACCTAGTATTCTTAGCAGGCGTTTAAAATGTGTTTTCATTAGCCAGTAGTAGCCACTATACATTTTAACAAAATGCTCAAAGAGTTTCATCTTGGATTTTTCAAGGAGGTTTTATTCTATGATTTCAAATTTTGAGCCCCACAAGTATATTTGTTTTAGTGGCCAAAAGAGATTAAAACTGTAAGTCCCAGCATCTGCTGTTGGAAGAAAAATTGAAGGTCAGATAATATTGGACAGCCAGAGATACCAAATGATTAAAGAGTGTTAGGTAGCAGCTCCAGACTGTGGCATGAGACTGCATGCTGCTGCTCAAACAGAAATCTCTCTGCAATGCACACAGGAAAATAACTACTCATAATATGTTAAAGTTAGGGTAACGTAGGGTATATGTATATACTCACCTGCAGTTGACTGACAGCCACAATACACTATTTATCAGCTGGGAATTTTTGTAGTGATCTTAAAGCAGTGAAGCCATTTTTAAGATATTCGTTTTACTGAACATGTTTTCATCAGAAAAGAAGAAAACATGAGTAACTTGCAACAGAAATCAAGCTTAATATTTCAAAATCCTTGAGACCCTGATTAGACCGTTGCTCTGTCTTTACATAATCTCTTAGTAATCCAAATTGATAGTGCTTTGTCCACGTAAAAATCGCAGCAAGACTTTGCTTCTAGAAGAAGCAGGACTCTGAGCTCCCTCATGTGCAAGGAAAAAAGAATAATCTTATTTAACTAACAAAAGAATAAGATAGGGATGAAAAATGTGGATGTTAAAGCAGACTAAAAATTGACTGGTGCAAAATTTTTATTCTAGCTGTAAATTTTCTGAGTAGACTGTGCTTGCTGGGCAGATGACTAATTATATGCTTGTCACTCTGGAGTCTTTAGGCCAAATGCTGCTCTCAGTTACCCAAAGATAAATCTCAAGTAAATCTATTGATGTTACTGTAGAGTTATGCCAGCTTCACTGAGAGCAGAATATGATGCCTTGTTTACAAAATTAAACTCTGAAAGGTACATCTGTGTGAGCATTTTGATTTGCCAATAAAATAATTTTATGGAGCTAAATTTATGCAAATACTTAGAATTTAAATCCAAAGGAGACCTTATAGTCTTGTATTCATTAAAGATTTTGCACCATCTTACAAGACGATACTCAAAAATACAATATGGAATACAATTAAAAGGTATAAATTCACAGAGGCTTCATATTTATTAAGTCTTTGTGCCCTGTGTGCATTTAACTAACTGCTCCCCTAGGAGCAAAGAATTTGTATGCCCCAGTCATCACATCTGACTACCTTACAAACATCAATAAATTTCTTCTCGCAACAGCTGAGGGAAGAAGAGAGACAGCATTACCGCTGTATCACTAAACAAGCATGGAGTCAGGAGGAATCAGGAAATAGGCCAAAGGCCAGATCGGGAGTGTGAGACCTAGACAAGGAGAGAAATGCTCTTATCCTGCACCAGCCTTTTAATTCCTAGGAGCTGTGACATCATGCAAGGATAGGGGGCTTGGGAAAGATGTCTATGCTAACTCCCAGATCAACACACACACACAAATTAAGTCAGAGGAGCCGTTCTCTTAAGCACGTAGGCATTCATTTACATCTTCAGGTACACCAGTACCTGGGTGTATGTGGCTTCTCATAGCTGGTTTCAAGTCACTGAAGGCAGAGCAATTTATAAAGGAGAACCACTTCTTTCCCCTGCATGGAAAAATTCAACACTGCAGGTGAGGTGTTTGGGGAATGCATTCCAGAAAATAAAAATCACACCAGTCTTCTCATATGAGGATCACCTTCAGGCTTTCACACAATTTTTATGCTTAAACCAATCCTGTTTAAGAGAAATCTTAAGGGATGGCTGGAGATGAAGGAAGTAATTTTTAAAGTAGGCATTTGGAAAACACAGCAAAGGAAGAAACACAATTCATTTTTCTCAAAGAAACAAGACATCAATTCCACAATGAATATATCTATAAATTTTCATTTAAAGGTAGGTATTATCTTTAAAAAAATAATACCTATTTCTAGCCTGCTTTGGGAACCCTGTAGTAATTCTCTTGCAGGTTGTAGGACCGTGTTACTAATGGCAGGAGCTAGCCAGTTGTTAGCAAAGCTTGCTTCTTGACATGTTGTTGGGATAGTAAAGATAACAAATTATATGTATTTGCTGGTGCTGCCAACCCTCATGCTACTTAGCTCTGAAGAATCTCTACTTGGATTAAATTAAACAATAGCAGTGTAGTCTGCTCGACTCTGTCATAGTGGATGAGTCTACTGACTCACACCCAGCTCTTACAGCTTCAGTGATGCTGGCCAGTACAAGGAGACAATTGCCAAAATCTTTCCAAATCATAGAATGAATGAATGGTTAGGGTTGGAAGGGACCTTAAAGATCATCTAGTTCCAACCCCCCTGCCATGGGCAGGGACAATCAGCTGGTAGAGAGCCAGTATAGTACATGAACTAGAGCAAACCCAAAATGAAGCCCTACTAGCCAAATTGATTTTGATAGGGCAGGGAGTATAGTAAGAATCTAGGCAGAGTGCAGGCAGAGGGCAAGCCATAAATTCACAAGTAGCACAGTGCACAGGCCAGCTACCTAAATGGCAGTACCCAAAGTGCAGCTCTTAAGGACAGCCAACATCATGCATAAAGCACCTTCTGCTGCACTCTGGAAGGTACAATCATGCTTCCCTACCAGGTGTAAGTTTGTCTTATAATTTGAAAAGCTATCATTTTCTCTGAGCTATTTTATCATCCTTCCTTCAAAAACATTGAGACAGCCTAGAAAAATAGAGACTTGAATGTAGTTGCTGGTGGTGTAGTCAATCACTATCTCAGCTCCCAACTAGTTTTGGAGATTGACGTTTGTGCCACTGAGGGATGTGTTAGCTGATACTGTGTACTTTTTCAGGTGGTTCCAGCACCTTCTGGGTTAAATAACCAAAACATTTTCAAGCTGCACTGTCCACAGAGCCCATCAGTGTAGATGACACAGGTAACTTGAATTTTATGCACCAAACATCCCTATGACTGTCTGCTACACTACCCAATATTTTTTGTTCATTTAGAATGAGCTTTCATAGGGAGATGCATAATGTGATCTGAAATTTTCTAAATAGCAGTCAGACTGGAAGCTGCTCTTCGTACATTAAATAGCAAATACAACCCTTTCACACCTCCTTGTAATGTTCCCCCAATTCCCACCCAGCATCTTTCCTCTCCCATTTTGCACTGAGTACAGCCAAGTGGGACACTTGGAAAGCCAGTATTTTGTCTTGCTGAGAAAGGATGAACCTATGAGCTATGGATATAAGAAAAGAATGAATAGATGTCTACTTAAACTGGAAGGCATACGGAAGATATGATTTCATAGTTCACAGTTGTTCTCAGTGCAGTGGATCCCTGATCTCTCAATTTCTACAATCCAAATCATCCCACGCCCCCGAGTATCAGTGCAATGCTAACACTGACAACAAGCAGTGCTTCTACAATGGTAGGCTGTCACCATTCCAGGGAAATTCTTCAGTGAGACTTTTCCCATCAGGATTAGGAGTGTAAAATCTGTTAGGAAAAAAAAAAAAAACCAACCAACCCCCAAAAAAACCCACCAACCTCCAAAAAAAACCCAACCCAGAGAACTATAGTTCTCCTTTAAAAGAAAATAAAAATCCTTTCTAATTCTCAACACAAAAGAATTTTTCACTTTCAAATTACTGTGTAAGAAGTAATTAAGTCATTTTTACAGAATGCTTTTGAAGAAAAATGATGTGAGTTCTCAATCCTGTTTCTCAGATGAGGAATCATACAATGTATTCAGGCAAAAGGAGGTTTTCAGGCTCCAGTTCAGTGCTGCTCCCTCAGCACAGTGCTGCCTTCACAGTGAATTGATCAGCTGAAAAAAAAATGGGACGCAATACTCTGGCTATTTATAGAGTACAAAAGGTGAAAACCTCTGATCCTCAGAGTGTGAAACTTGCTTCATGCAGACACCAAGTAGCAGAAGATACTTTTGCCACGTCACTGCACTGTAAGACAGCCAGTTTGTGGCAAGCAGTTTCTAAGGATATCAGGCTCCCGGTGCTTCACACTATTTTTATACCTTACATCACCACGCTATGGCATGGAAAGCTCGTTTCATTGAGTTTGTGGCTGCACCGGCTCAGCCTCCCATGCTGTTGTGTTAGGAATCAGCTAGATGGTGCTCATGGGTGGCAGCCGATGTGCAAAGTTAGCACCGGGATATCGCTCTGGGCCTCTTCCTCCGCCTCCGGCATCCCACATCTCCAGCATCCCACACTCCCTAAGCAAGTTGTCACAAATGAAAAACCAGGACCGGGAGGAAGATGAAAGGGAACTACATCTCAGACACTGTATGGGCACGCATCCTCACCCAACTGCTCTGGCTTTTGAGGGCTGGGATGTAAATATAAAACTGGGGCTGGTTTTGTCATATATGAGCCAGCTCATCCACTCCTACCTGGCAGCCTGAAAAGAGCACGGTACTGACAACTTAGGAAAGAACCATGTTATTGGAGAGACATGACAATTTGGAAGTTGTTTTTCCTGTGTCAAATAACAACACTAGCTGTAACATTCATTGTGATCCGATAGAGTGTGTCTTTATGGGTGTTGGAAGTGAGAATTAATTAGTAGTTTTTAGCAGTCTGTAAAGTTGCCTAGTTTTGTTGGATTAATTGCATACTGCAGATAGTACCATGTAAAGACACATCTCCCAGTAAATACGAAAAACAAAGTGCTCAGGGATGGCAGGCAAAGGTAGGCTTTGGTGTGCACATACTGCTCAGGGAACCATTGAGTGGCAGGATACTTATTAATTCTTAAATCTGATGATCCCACTTGGTCCCTTGGGCTGAAAGTTTGTATGAAAATTACATTTCAAAATGACAAGCCCATATATGCTAAGGAATGGTTTTCTAAATAAACCCTAGATCATTTTTTATTCATCTTATGTCTAAAATGCCCAGAGGCATAGCTCCATAAAAGTTTTAAACTTTAAACAAAAGCTCCTTTTGAGTTGCAGGAAAACATTGTGAAAGCAACAGTTTATATTATTTATTGTGAGGTTTACTTAGCAAGAGGTGCTCATGAGTTAATTCTCGGTGGAAGTGCTGAATTACTTTAGGAACAGAAGCCCAATTAATTAAGGATCATTTCCTATTGATTTCACTGTACTCCAGACCAGACTCAGAGTACCTGCTATACTCCTGGCACTACACAAGATATAAATAATAAATAATAATATACTTAGACCAGTTACTGCTGTCCTGATGACCCGTAATTCTCACTGAGAAAACACTTCTAAGATTTGATATGAACACAGCAGAAGCCACAATGCCTCTTGAAAGAAAGAGAACAGGAAAAGTGCAGAAGAGGCACTATGCACACTCCAGATTGAAGACAATAGCCACATGAAGAGACAGGTTTCAAAAGTGGACAGTCGTGGCAATACATTTTTATTGGAAATATTAATACAAAAATAGCCAATTTTATGCCTAAAGCTGGGAATTTTTTGCTCTATGGATCACAAAACCTGAGTATATTTGGGATACACACTATGGCCAGACTTCAAGCTCAGATTCACGTCACAACCACCTCATTATGAGCAGAAATTGAGCCCTGGAAACCTCTCTACTTGACCACTTCAATCAACTTGCTGCATGGTCATGAAGCACGAGGGCATGAGTTCTCTCTAGGTGTGCTTATCCATCCCGGAGACCAGCCAGAGCCCTACATTGCGGCATTCAGACCTTTGTGGACCCACTGTTGACAGCCTCTCCATACAAAGCAGTCAAGTTGTCCAGGCTTTTATAAGGTTGTAATGAGACTTGGAGTAAAGTTTTGGCTCAATTCATGGGGAAGATGTGCTGAAAGATTATTTCAGAGAGACGGATGTGTCTTGCTCGATCTGGAAAATATGGCAACCATTACATGTACTGCATGTAAGTTCAGCATTCCTTTGGTACAACCGTGTTTATAAACAGTGTACACCAAATCATGTTGTCTGAGAGAAAAATAGAGAAGCAGGTTGTCTGACCACAATTTTCTCATCTGCTTCTAGTGAGCCTCATGCCTGAAGGTATGCTGCCTCTGCTCCCTCTCAAAGAGAAGTTCTCCCAGCCCTTAGTCCGCTGCCTCTCTCAACCCCTGACTGCTTTCTGCCCCTGAAGCCCACACAGCAGTATCAAGTCTGTGACCTAGCTTTTGTGTTTGTACTAAGTCACTAAAAAGACCACTGGGGCATAAGGATTCAATTTTTTCCTAAAGGTTGCCAGGCTAACTACTAATTACTGTCTTGTACAGCACCTTCCCTTTCAGCTCTCACTGTCTACACTGCCTTACATTTTCTTTTCACTTAGCCTAAAGAAATGACAGAAGGAACACCCATGAAGTTCAGCCGCATGCACAACTCATGATGTCCACAAATACCAAACAGAACAGCAACATGGAAAATAAAATACTTATCTTTCCTCAGACTGTAAGATCAGGTGAGAGACTTGAGCTAATTCCCTATATAAGGCTGCTGGTTATGAAAAATAACACATAAAGCTATCAACTTTAAAAAGATCTCTAAATATCTTCATTATCTAAAGGAGAAGGTAAAACCCAATCTTGTTTTGGGAAGGAAAAATGAAGCTGTGAGCAGTGCTTGATATGTTTGTGGTCAACGTGCACCCTGAGGAGGAGGATGGCTAAAATCAGCCCACTGACTCACCAGGAGAGCATCCTCTAAGGCCTGAGGTCAGGCTGCTCAAGAAGGAGCCGATGCATTCGCAAAGCCCCTAACGCTGCACAGCCGGGCAGCCGTCCTCCTGGGCAGGGCTGCTGAGAGCGGGGCTGGCAGCCGCAGTCTGCTTGGAAGGCCTGTAGGGAGGTGGAAAAGAAAGGGAGAAAAAAGAAGATTTTTGAAGCCTTTGACTTCTGCCCATTAACCTCAGCCCCTCCGAGCTTAGACTCAGCAGGAGGACATGGGTAATCACAGAAAATGGCCTTTTCATTTCTTCTCCTCGTTCCATTTCAGGTTTGCTTAGACAGAGGATAGGCTTGACTAGGCACGGCCATTCATTGGCCTCAGGAGCAAAAGGACTCAAGGGAGTGATCAAATCCAGCAAGAAAAGCATTTTAAATGCTCACCAATTACTTAGAATGAGACATTATGTGAAAACAGGTATTCCAGATATGAGAGCATGTGTACTCTATGTGCCGGGTTTGAAGCTAAGACTGGGGGGAGCTAATTGCTGTCTTCAGTTATTTATAGGGGGTTGTAATTAAGAAAGAGACAGACATCTCAGTGTCTCACACTGAAAGGATGAGAGGCAATGACTGTACCGCAGCAAGGGCAACCGTAAGTGGGTGCAAAGAAAAAGAATTCTTCACTGTGAAGACATCTAACACCAGAGTCTGAGAGGGTGGGGTTCTCTGTCCTTGGAGATTTTCAAAAACCTTAACTTTTACTGCAAACTGGGGCTCCTAAATCAAACTAAAAGCTTGAAGTTTAGACAATTTATGAAGGAAGGCTGTAGACACATGTCCTGTTTCTGCTGCATTTTTGCCCCTGTCCTACCCTGCTGTGTTATTCACCACACTTCAGGGTGCCGTGGATGCATCCGCATAACTGCAAACACAGCCACTCCTCAACCCAGCCACCCGAGTTAAATGTTCTGCATGTTTTAGCCTATTTCGTGTTTCAGTGTGTGCTGAAAGGGTAGCACAAAGTTGAGCAAAGTACCCTTCTAACACCCTGGTTAAGATGGCACCATGTCTGACCTCCAGGGCATAAACACAGATCCAGGAACAACCAGATGCAGGGAGACAGGCATTGCTGCGGTTTATATTTTGTTATTGTTCTTTCCAATTAGCAATAAACAAAAACCCCAGAATGTATAGTTTTGGAGAGACAGACCAGGACCTCACTTCATTGAGGGCAAGAGAAGACCCTTACCTGCTGTCATGCAATTATTTAACACCTTCCATCGAACACAGCATCAATATGAAAAAGCTGTGATAAGCAAGTGCCCAGGCCTGGAACAAAGACAGGATCGAGAGATAAACAGTCAGTGGGTGAGCAGGATGGGAGGCCCATACTATGTGCCATGTGCACATGGAAGTCTGCTCAGTGAGCACTGGCTGCCTGCAGCATCATGCTAGGCTGGGGCAGCTCATAAAGGACAACACCATCTCTTCAATCCAGCTCTTTCTTCGGTGTATGCAAACAAAACCATCATGGGGATAAAGTCCAGGTCAGGAATGAGAGTAAAAAGGGGAGGAGGGAAAAACAAAAGTCAGCTTCTGCACTGTGTAAATTCATAGTTGTAAATATTTTTATTAACTATGTTAATAAAAAAATGTAAATAAATGCAATTATCAAAATCATCTGTAAATTCAGTGCAAAATCACCAGTTATTGAAGGTTGCTTAATAATTCATTTTACTCAGTTTCAGAGTAACTTCCAACAAAAAAAAATATAACAAAAGACCACAAAAAACCAAAGCCCAGAATACCACCATGTGTGCTGTGAACTCCTGTTCCTGTGGAGTCTTTAATGTTTTGGAACATGATCTACAGCAGACACAGTATTTTATGAGGTTTCTCATACTTTTGTTTTATTCAACATGTGTTCCTGTCTAACTGAATTTTTGTCAAAGCAACCCTCAAGTTTTTAAGAGAGAAAAAAACCCCACGGTAGCAGAAGAGGACAGCGTGAGTGCAGAGCAGGGTAGTTGGCCTGTGCAGGATGTAGCATGGCCAGTACACATCCAGTCTGCTGGGCATTCATGCCAGCTGAGACTGGGCACTGAAACAGGGACTTCAAACCCACAGCATAGGAAACCCCTCTGCAAATGCCAGCTGCACCTGATCTACGGGTAAAACTGGTGCACTCACACCATTCACACAAGAGCTTGCTCACCCCAGACCTCACCTGTGATGCCACTGGTTGTAGGAACGCCCTCAGCCTCAATGGTAATTTTTTTCCCCTCTTCAAATTTGTACAATTGTCCATGTGCTGGAAAATAAGGTAGGACACAAGTAAGGAAAACCAGATATGTTTTTCTTAAACTGCACTGCAACCACACCTTTTTGTCTCACAGCAAATCATGCTGCAGTCCAAGCTGGTCAATTCCTATGAAAAAAGATGAACATTTCCAATCACTTAAATTGTTTCAGTTTTTCCAACAGTATCCTCTGAGTGCAAAGTAGCTGTAAAGCATCATATAAATTACGTGATGGTGTGTTATATCCACTGGTGCTCACTTGGAACAAGCACAGATTACAACACAAAAACAAGGCAAAATAAATAAGAAATGAAGGAAAAAAATAGTGTGAGGGTTTGGGGTTTTTTTTTAATGCCTCAGAGTT
This sequence comes from Eurypyga helias, assembly GCF_000690775.1. Taxonomy (NCBI): domain Eukaryota; kingdom Metazoa; phylum Chordata; class Aves; order Eurypygiformes; family Eurypygidae; genus Eurypyga; species Eurypyga helias. The sequence continues at coordinate 10,660 of NW_010234292.1, forward strand.
CAATTTAGGCACAGTGGTTATTGATTTAATTTTACAGTACAGGCCCATGTTGATAAAAGATAGCACAGAATAATATACACATAGCAAGAGAAATAATGGAAAAAAAAAGGAAAGTTGTTTAATGTAGTAAGAAAATGAAACTAGTTGTTACCCACATTGATGATTTGCTAATAAAAAACCCAAAAATCAATCAGATATTTTAAGAAGAAGGAAAAGAAAAATTAATTTTGAAATTTTAATACTGCAAATGGTTGAAAAGTTTCTTGTGAAAATTCACAGGAAAATTAACTTTCAAACTAACCTTCTCTCTTAGAAGTGCTTCATTTCCATGGAAGAGGGTTGATAATTTTTTTTTTTTAACTGGAAAATATAAAGGTGTGGAGATGAAAAAAGATTAAGCCAAAAAAGAAAAAGGAGTTTTTAAATTTAAGTTAGTGCAACACTTCATAAAGGTTTTATTTCAGATAGCTTATATTCCTTTTCCATCTGCGTCCCTGCAGTGAGCTTCCCAGTTGAACACTGTCCTGTAGCACAGAGAGGACAGTGTCAGCACCCTGGCCTGCAGGAGCTTCAATCAGATTCATGCCATCCCAAGTGAAAACAAGGTACCATGTATCAGAACCATAAGTCTGTAAGGTACTATGAAAAAATTTTTGATTGAAATGACTGACTGATTTTCAGGCTTTGGTTTTGCTTAATTTTACTCCCCCTCATCACCCACCCCCACCCTCCCCTGACCAATAAAAGAGATCAATGGTAAAAAAGCATTTTCTCACCATATCAATCTTAGCGAGCCTGAGTCAGCTCTCAATTTTTTTTTCCTGTTCCTACTTCTTGTGTAGCATGGAGCCCTGCACCACAGGTGGGGAGATAGGGTCTGTTCCTGGAAAAGATGCACAAATATACAAACTTAAAGCCTGCCACAGACCAGTCCTGCATTCATTCTCTTACGGATCAGCGGTTTCCCAATGTGTTTACCTGTCCACTCAGCAGCCACTGCCGCAGCATCTGTTTCCAGGAGGAAGATGAAACACTGAGCTAGGTGAAGCATTATGGCAACAGGATCGCCTTCCTGGCACCTACACAGACAGCTGGCTTTGGCTCGGATCCTAAAGATTTACATCAACATCAATTCCCAGCTTTTGAAAGATGTGCTCTTTCAAGCATAGGTGCAAAAACCAAAGTTTTTAAAAAGCCCTGCTGTGACGCACCGTAGAAACCCCTGCAAGCTACTAAGTTTAATTTAGGCCATGTTCAATGTTTTGCAATTTTTATTTAAATTGCCCATATACCCTCCCCCTAGAAGATATGCAAATGGTCCCACTGCATTTTATACAAACCACTTCAAGCAGTATTCCGAAACTGTTGCAACTTTGACACTCAGTCTAAACACCGCCAAATATTTTGGAAGTTTTTCCCATCCAAATTCGACAGTACAGCACGAACTTGCCTCCAAATAATAATACCGAGCAGCTCCCCCAGGGTGTAGATAATACATGTAATCACCACCGTCTCTGCCTATTCAAGTTAACACTTCTTAACAACAGATGTAATCTTCAGTGAAACCAAGCTCTTACAAATTGCTGTTAATATGAATCATGCTTAACTTGTCTAAGTATCTCTTCTAAAGAGCTTATGTTTTCCCTAGAGGTATTTAAATTAGGAATTCTTAACCACTAATTGAATATGAACTTGGATGACTGAGCGGGTCATCACACTTCTGCAATGGAGGCTGAAGGACTCAGCTGTCCAGACTCAGTGGGGTGAACATGTCTGACTTACATCGCATAAAACCTTCATGACGTGTTAAAGGTTGGAGGGGCACTGTTTCAACAGGTCTTGGGGGTGAGGAGTATCAGGTGGTGCTTTCAGACCTCTCCCAACAGCTCAAGGTGGGATGTCACTGCCACAAAATGAGTCAGGTCATTGCATTCATTTTCACTGTTGAGGCATGTGACAAATCCGGAAGAACTTAAGTTCAAGAGCTTGTCTACTTTTTTAAAAATACGCTCAGTACATGCTACATTCAAACATCCCTGAGACAGTAAAACAATATGACAAGAGAAAGGGATTTACAAATTTCCTGTTGCACAAGTTTTCAGAGCAGAGAGCAGCAGGCTCATTGCTTTTCTGCCACCAGATCATTGTTGTATGCCAGCGCAGGTACTGAATTTGCTCTGGCATTTTTTAAGTCCTCCAAAGCACCAGACCTTTACATCCCCTAAGGATTCTGCAGGCAGTTCAAAACTGTGCTTTAGTATTTTTATACAATGATAATGGTTCAAAAAGTAATTTTGCACTGTTAATTACATTCTGTTTTGGTGCAATAAATTTGGAAACATACATATTTAACCAGACATAATGCTGCCAGGAAACTACTTAATCAGCAGATGTACATACATTGAAACAAAAGCTGTGAGTGCATTTATCCAGTTAGGTATGAATATTGCCTTAGTGGTTCTAATGCAGGGTGGGGAAATGGGCAGCAAGCAAAAAGTCACACAAACCATCAGTCCTGTAAGTGCAGAAAAAGGAAAGGCAACAAGCACAACATTAACTTAAAACTCATAGTGTTCTATTTTTTATGTTAAATTACAAATTTGGTGTAAAAAGCAAGTTTCTCTTCTTTGAACTCTGGGACAACTGTAAATGCATACTGAGGCTATGCTTCCAGTGGAAGGTGGGGTTTCTGCACGGTATAATCCAGTTTCCACTCAATTTAATCTAAAAACCACCCTGTTCCCATCACCACCAGTTTTCTCAATACAGAAACAGGGGTTTTTTGTTTGGTTGGTTTTGTTGGGGTTGGTTTGTTTGTTTCCCCCCCCCACCCCCCCCCAGATACATTGATACAGTTCAGTTTTATCTTCCTATAACACAATATATGAGAGACACATGCATGGTAGTTCTGGAGCTTCTGGTTATCTTTTGTTTGTCCACCTGACAGGCAAGATACTATAATCAAGAATGGTAGTTTTCCTCATGTATTTAAGAGGTGGAAGACCACACACGAGCTATACATGTCGTTGCTTCCCAAAAAGTGCCTTGCTAAAGCGTAGGACAAAGAGGAGGGAAAACACCCTGATTTCCTCAGGTTCCTCACAAGAATGACTTTCTTCTTTATCTCCCCAGTGGCTAATCAAAAGCTAGACTACATTTTTTCTCCCCACTGATGCACACGGATTCCCATGATGCAATCTCTCCTCACCTTCATGTAAGACTTTTTTTTTCCATAGGCATATCATTCACCTAGGAGATGAGACACTGTGGCAATACTTAAGTCCAAATATGTCTGTAACTAAAACATATTTTGTGTTTGATTTCTTCTTCATTTGCAGCTATGAAATTTCCAGAAACTGTGGGGAAAAGGGAAATTTGCAATATTTTCTGTATGAAGAAAATCCACCTTTAAGGCACCTGTAATTGAAACAACAGAAAACAATCCTCCGTATTTGGTAACCTTACAGTCACACAGAACTGCACAAGGCAGCAGTTTTCAGTGAGAAAAAGTTTTCTGACAGCATACAGTCATACACCTTCTTGAATGCTGTTTCCAGCCGCTGTCTATTAACAAGCTATTTACTACAGGCATGACTTAATTCCACATAAGGTTGCACAACACTTTCCATTTTAAACATGTTTTCAGCTAATGGCTTTACCAAACTTTCATGTTCTATGCCACTGTCTGCATCAAGTTAATTAGCTCTGCAGAATATAGAATATAAATATAACACACCACGCACTCAGAGCTTTGCCCAGATTAGAAGAAACTGCAGATGATGAATTGAAAAAATTCCAGTTATCGATGTCATGCTTTGATGAGGGGATCTGAAATATATCAGGAGGTAGTTTTTGTGTTAAAGATGTACTCTGTACCTGTGGTACAGGTTTTCACAACAACCATCTTAAAAGCTTTTATACATTTTCCCTTACCCTTACTATCAACATGCTTATTCTTAGGAAAAGCTACTTACAGCTTAACACCTCAAGTCCCAGAGATGGGCTACCTACTGCAGTTTAGCCTGCGTGCATGAATTTGATGGGAGAGAATTCTTCCTTGCACTCTTCTCCTTAGATTTCTGCTGGACTGGGGCAGTGGAGAGAAGGACAAACAGGAAGATCCCAGAGTCAGTACTAACAAAACAGATGGACAGGGCCTGATACTAGGGACACAGGGAACAGTTTGGGAAGTGGAACCTTAAAAGTGACAAGAAGGAAGAGAGAGAAGCTTGGAGAGTGGAGGAGGGGTGCAGTAAGTTGTTAAATGTCCAATGTCCATTAATAGACAGACTGGAGAAAAGGAGAACAGGAAAGAGCAGGATAGCTGGAAGCAAATGAGATGTGGATAAATAGAAAGGAGGAAAGAGAGCGAGACCAGGAGAGAGGGCTCTGCTTGGTAGGATGAGAACAAAGGCATGGGCACACACAGTAAGTTTTGCATGAGCCTCCCACAGCACAGAGACCCTCTAATGAGCTGTGCAAGCCATGAACCAACAGAAACAAAACTAGGGAAAAAGAGATTGAATTGTCCATTGCGATTATGCTACAGCTAGTTACATGTGTAAGGCAGCACATCTGGAATCTGTGCAGTGCACACACCTTCTTGCTGGGAGCTGCTTCCTGGCCCTGGTGCCTCCTGAGCTGGGGGGGGGACAGAAGTAGATTCTGCCATCCAGCTCTCCCCACATCTTCCCTCTCTGGACAGGCACTTATGTTAGATGGATCCCTGTGGAAAGCACTTGCTTTTTGGAAGCTTCTCTGTTGTTCAAATGCTGGAGGTGGATTATAAAGAGGGAAGGACTGGTTAGAGTGTTTTGAGGTGTGGGAAGAAGGAAGTTGCTAAGAGAAAAGACTAATTTGAGCTCCTAAATGTCTCATTACTTGCTCATGCATATTCCCCCATCCAAGGCTGAGAAAGAAATCACTGCATATCCATCCCTGGCAGTAACTTAAAACCTGGATTCTACATTATTTCTTTCCTTCTTGGTGAGGAGGCAGGAGATCATACAAGATTTTTAAGCTGGGGCTCTCTTACTTCAGCTATGACTTGAGCTATGCACGCACGCATTAGGAAAGGTGCTCCTGCGTGTACTCACATCTTTATGTATGCACAGGAATAGACAGGTTCTCCTTACGTCCTTTAGATTCTATGATCCCCTCAGGAGAAATGAGAACAGCTAAAAACCATCCTGGCCTTGAGTGTAATCATTTAGTACTTAGACAGCGTATCTGAAAGAATATGGTAAATAGAAAAAAAAATAACATTCTTCATTTCCCTCCTGCCTTCCCCCTCAGCCATCCACTTCATGGAAAAAGTGAGTAAAAAATCATGATGCAGAGGATAAGGCCTGGCTAAGGGAGGCTCCTAGGTACACTGCATGTATGTTGTGGCTCACACCATGGCTTTTGCTTGGTGCTCATGGCTGAAACCTCATGTTTTTAACCTATGTCCTGGCTGCGGAGTTCTCCGCTCTGATTATTCTACAGGTATCTCTCCTCACATCCTGGAACAGGATTTCTAAGGGCTGAGACCACTGGAACAGGGAAGATTCAGGGAGCCAATCAACACTCGTTGCATTTGGCAGAACCTCGAATAAGAACCGAAAGACTCTTCCAAATTTTCAGAGGGAAGTTTCCCTCTGCTTCGATGATTACTCACTTCCTGGTGCCCTGAAGTTGAAGGATTAAGTAACTTTTCCCAAATATAGAATGTATCACACCCAATCACACACACATTGCTGCCTTCTTAAGTGAAGCATCTGAGGAGGAAAATGAGATTACAAATTTAGGAGTATAATGAGATCAAGTTAAATTCACACCATTTCCCTGCCTAAGCACAATCTATGTCATTAAAAAGGATTAATTTTTTTTTTGTTGCAATTGCTAATCTCATTATACCTTTTGTCACAAGAATGATTTATCAGAATTTCAATACTTTGTACTATACATTTTGTGAAATATTATATTATGCTCTAACATAGTACCTCCAGCTGACTTTTTCAGTACCCTATATTTTCATTAGCCGGTATCCACTCACTCATGCCACAACACTCAGCACAGCTATAAATAGAAAGACCAGCCAACCAAATCACACAATATTGAAAAGGTCAAAGTAGTATACTCCATTACTGTAATTTAGAGAACACAGTTCACAAAGTATTAAAACTTTGACACCTTATTTATGTGACAATGAAAGTAATGAAAATAGAAGGCATGGAAAAATGATCACATTATTATCAGAAATCATGGGGAGACTGAGAGATTGTAAACCCTTCAACATTATTATCTTCATAGCCTAATATATATTCATGTTATTCTTTAGGTACTGTACCTCTTTATGCTAATTTTTTGTGTCTCTCATCAGAAAGACAACAAAATCCACTGTTTACTGCTTCTTTTGATGTTTTTTAAACACAAATACTTAAGAAGCTCTGAAGAAATACTCACAAGCATTTTTTTTGAATCATAACTCTCTTTTTTGAATCATAGCTAACATGTAAAGAAATTTAGAGAGAAGTAAAAGGATCATTATTACTAACACCTTCCGTTCACCAAGAGAGTAAGAGAAACGTGGTCTTGCTCTGTGGAAAGCTCAGTGACTGTGCCATCGTAGCTGGTCATACAAAAATACTTTTAGAGTGGCTGTGAGCACAAGCTTTTCTGCAACACATCCACCATCCTGCTGCACCCATGTCTGCATGGCAAAAGGTGTGTGTGCTGACAACTGCATGGTCCCCCACCTCAGGATTCCCAAGAGGTCAGGGACATACTGCAGAAACACCTGCAGATCAGCAGTTACTTCCCCAGGTTGTCAGGTGTCTGGTGTTCTCCCTGCATCATTGATCCCTGTACCCAATGCTCTCTGATGGGTCAAAGATCTCTGGCTAGTCTGAAACTCAGACTCTGAGCCAAGTCATCTCCAGACATGCAGTTTTAGCCAAAGAACAGGAAATACAGCTGTGCCCTTCAGGACTAGAGGAGCTGTCCAGACAAAGCAGTCATGGACCACATCAGATAATACTCACAAAACTACAGGTTCACAGAGCAAAAGTGGATGTTTTTAAGATTTTTTTTTTTTAAAGAAAAAAGGAACAATGAAAAAGGGACTAAGAGACAGGGTATCAGCCAGGCTTTTTGAGTGAGCTGCCAGAGAACTGGGCTTAGTACATAGCTCATAGTGCACTCTCCAGTATGTTTGGGACCACCCTGAACCCCTGAGCAAATTCAGGCATAAACAATCCAACAGGCCATGGAAGGTGTCCTGGAAGCTTTCTCCCATTATAGCAGTAGGCTAATCTGGGGCAATCCATATCTAGCAGGTAACATTTTTTACCAGATCCTGGTATTAGAGTTTTGTAGGTTTGGGGAATCAACAGTAATGACATTTCAGGGGACTTAATTCACAGAACTATAGTTCACTTAATGGATAACTGAGAAGTAAACTCTGCTAATATTAAACCAACAGTAATCGTTGACCTGATTTCTGAGTCCCACTGTCTTCCATGAGAGAAAAACCATTTCCTGGTGAGTAAAGGGGGGATGTCAGGATAACCCTTTTGGAGGACTATTCATGATTTCTGGTTTGAAATGGCACTGTTGCAATACTGCATTGAAAGATTTTCTAATGCCTGGCCAGAGCTGATCTGTCATCTCTCTCTCTCCTACCGAGTCCCAGTTAAAAGAACAGAGAGGTTGGACCACAGCAAAGCTGCAGTGTCTGCAGGCAGTATAGCTGAATAGCCACATTCCACCTTCTGATGATAGTTAGCTGTTTATGTGGCAAGAAGACATTTTTCATACATGAGATTTCAAGTTTGCTTTTTTGTTTGTTTTTGCTCTGTGGGATTTTTTATTTTTTTTTTTAAACACCCTGGTGGTGAGATGTGGTGGGGGATGGTTTGGGGAGATTTGGTGGTTTTTTTTTTTTTTTTTTTTTAAGGTAAGTTCCTTTTGGATTTAGTGCTGTTGAGGAGTGGGGTAGGGTATTTGGAGTTTGATTTGGGTGTTGGGTTATGTTGTCATTTGTTATTCTGGGTTTTTTTTTATTCAGATTTTTTTTTTCCCCCGGAAAAGCACCTGGCAAGACACCGTTTAAGGGCCTGTTGACATCAAAATAATGTCCTAGTAGAAGCAATGAAGCCTCCTCCCATGACAGTCACACCTCCAACACAGATGCTATTATTCCAATAGCAAGGCTGTGCACACTACTGACCAGACTACCGGGGATGTAACTAAACTCTAAACTGTACCTGTGTGACACAGTTTTGAACCTAGGTAGAAAACTATGACTGTGCTCCTACAACTGACTAAGAGTAAGTAATTTTCCAGGAGGGAGACAAAAAAATCCCACCACACAAAATCCCCCCACCAGGCTTTATCTTTGCCAACAAAGGTTGCCCAGGAGAAAGGGAGCAAGAGGGAAGTGAAGTAGCGCATCTCCCGGCGATCTGTGCCTCCCGCAGACTCCCACCCCGAGCTGGTGCCTTGGCACCGTGCTGGCAAGGCTCTGGGCCCTCTGGCAAAGCAGGTGGCCGTGGGCGGCGTGCTCCACCATCCTCCTACTCCTGACAGATTTGCCAGTGCTGGGGGCGTAGAAAGCAAGCTCCACCTGAACAAACTGAACCCCATCACTTTTGGGATGATGGCTGGAGGGATGGAGAGAATGCCTTATGGAATTTTGATCTGATTCTTATAACATATGGAAATTGGTCTGCAAGGAAAGTGAGAAATATTTAGAAAGAGTTGGAAAGGCTGTCATTGAAATTTATCCTGGCTATGTCTAAACATGGAAAAGGACAACAGAAACCAATGGTAACTTAAAAATGTAAAGAGAACTGACTATGCAACAAGCAGAAGGCTTATTTCTTTTTAAGTATAAACAATCTGGTAAGGAGGAAGAAAGGCAGAACTATAAAAATAAGCCAAGGAAAGTAAAAAATAATGAGGGTAGAAAAATAATAATACTCTGCATCAGCTGCAGAGATTTTTTTCTTGTACAGCAGTCTCCAAATATAACTTTAAGGGAGAAACCAGACAAAATATTTCTGTTCCAAAATATCACAGTGGACAATGATATAAAAGGAAGGTATTGGAGGAAAGGGATAACCTTTAGCTGTGGAGAAGCTTTTTAGACATCTTTCTTGGGAGACTTATCTTCCTAGCCTCCTTACACAGTCAATGGAAAGAGCCAATTGCTCCACAGGGCAGTTCAATACCCAGAAATGCAGGTGCCATGGATGCCTCATTTACTGTAAAGATAAAGACTATAGCGAATCACAAAATGTGGGTCATCTTCTTTGAGCTTTGACTGTTTGGATGCCAGGGCTACATTACAGACAGAATAAACCTCGCTGCCTTCAGGGGAAATTGAGGAAATGTTTGTGAGGACACAGCACCCTCATTTGATCCTTCTTTTTTTCCTGTTCATTAAGTGCAACATTGTGCATTAAACCCGGCCTTCCCACTCATTCTCTTTGTGGGTTTTTTCCTTCCCTCAGGTCTAATGTTTCTTTTCACTCCAGTGCCACAGGCAAAGCTGCTTACTCCGCTGGTTTCCTTCCCCACTGCTGTTTTCTGCTGGTGGAGTGGTCCCACTCATAGGGAGAAGCCCTTTACCCAGAACAATAGTTCATTTGCACTTGGAGCTGAAGTGTCTTTTGTGCAGCAAGCCTCTAGCACCAAGGCAGAAATTTTGTTCCCAGGGAACTTGTAAAGAGGCCATATTACAAGGACAGTGGAAAAATTAGTGTGAAGGCAGTTTAAGAAAATATTTGAAATACCAAGATTAGCAATGACTATAATCAAGGGTAAGGACAGAAATAGAGAATGTAATTGTTTCTAATTTGAACACCATAGCATTTATCTGCTTTTCACGAATGCCAAATAGGCAAGATTATCTAGATTTTCAAATGAATTTATCTATGAACGATTGGCTGAGTGGAATGACAGAAAAAGCAATATAAGATATTGAATGTATAGTATACTTACTATAGAAACACAGTGACAGAAAATGCTGTTATTACTGTATAAAGTTGCTGAATCTAACAGTATAAATTCAATGCAAAGCCTGAGTCACTTTTCCGCAATTGCACTTTGGAGAGGAAAAGCAACCTAAATTGCCCTATATTTCCTTTAAAAAGAAGTTCCATTTTAAAGGTATATATATTCTAGAAAAATCATAAGATTCTTCTGTTTTCCTTTCTTCCCACACTACACTGAGAACAACAATTTTTCCTCCCTTTGTTTCACTTTTCCTTTTAGGACTATCAGAGCTGCAGTTTGACTTAAGAGGCAAGCTTACTGCATTTACTTACTGTAAGTCTACTACCTAATAACTTTTCATTGTGCCACAACTTAGAAACAACTGAATAGAAAAATCAGTATTTTTATGCTGATATTCCCATAAGTATATACGCAAACCTTTATGTAAATTATACCTGTGAATTTCAGCTGATAACATATTTTCAGACCCAAACTTTCAAATTTGCTGGTTACACATAATCCTATCTGACAGAATACAGGAATCACATCACATGCTGTATTTTGCCATCTGCTACAAAACAGAAATTCTGTAATTGACTGCAAGCAGTGCACAAATTACAATTTATTTTTTTTTTAGAAATTTCTCAAAAAATTCAGTATTGCTTACAAATTTCTGCAAATATTAACTGAAGAGTTTGAATTAATAACATATTGGTATATTTGGCAGGTTTTAGGGATTTCTGAAAAAATACACCGGAAAAGCGGAAATATTCATAGAATAATGCATGCTTTGTTGTGTGTTCCATCAACTTCTCAAGTCGCCCTGACTCATCATTAAGCAAGTACACCCATTGTTAAAGAAATGTGGTATTACTTGGGCTTCATTGAACGTGTGCTGAAGTGTTACCCTGAGTTAGGCTATTCCATAACTCACAAGGAAAATACCTGGCATAGCAGGAAGACACCAGATTTGTACAGATAACACAGCACATTCAAATAGCAAAGTATGGACATAGAATCATAGAATGGTTT
>NW_010234293.1:0-15056 GCF_000690775.1 Eurypyga helias
GTACCCCCAAGTCCTTTTCCTTGGAACATCTGCAGGATAACTTTTTCATGAGATGTCATCCTTGTCAAATATCTCCTTGATGTTTGATGTTTCACCCCCTCTTTGGCAATAGGAGTCCAACTGCTCCCTGATATCCAGTGATCCTACGGATAGTGTTTGACCTCTTCCAGTCTGGCTTCTTTTTGGCTTTCATTTTTATAACCATCATCTCCTCACTTGAAGTCAGGGAATAAAGTCAGATTCAGCCTCCAAGGCTCATCTGCTGAAGAGTGCCCCATAGGATTTAGTACTGCTTCATTCCTTCCCATCACAGCCTTATAGTCCCTCTTTATATACCGTCTTTATCCACCTTGCCCCGTTTGCCTGAGCAACACTGAACTGACTTGAAGGATGCTGCTGAGATTATAAGAAGGCCCTTTGAACCTTTGCTGAGCTGCTGTCATGTGGGATGTAGATATCCCACCCCATTCACTTACTGTTCTTTTCTAGAAGTCCAGTGGCTCCAAGTGCATGGTGGAAACATGGGTAGACTTCACAAGTACCTGCCTGTTACAGACTGATAAAACTCATTGCCTGTGTCTGTTTTGCTGATCATTGGTCTCTCCAATAGATGAACACAGCTCATGTAAGCTTGTGAGTTTTGGATTAAAGCTGCCCTAGACTACTGTTTCCCTCTTACAGATCTGCCACACCTCACTGGAGACTAATCCTATTCTAGATCTGGGAAAAAGAAGAGAAGAAACAAGCACAAGAGCTGTAACATGATGTGATATGTCAAGTCTGGCTTGCAGGAGAGGTTTGAGAAACATACACAGGCATTTTGATAAGACTGTGATGGAGAAGGCCTTTTCAGCCTTAAATATCTATCTGATCCCAACCATGAACATCCACCCAGACAGTGATTCTTTAAAACACATGACTACTTCAGAGCCCACAAATGAGCTTCCTAACAGAAAGGTGGGTTGGTGCTCAGCTGCTCACAGCTGTGCCTACCACTTGCCTCACAAGTTGTCCCAGGGAACCTACTTCTGGACGCTTTGCATAGGATCCTTCCAGCTTTGCACTTGAAGGTTTTGCAGAGCATGATATGCATGCAAAGGCTAAACTGATAGTCAGGCTGGTTTATCTTTAGCTGGGGAAATAAAAACCACTCTCCCAACTCCTTAAGGATCATCTTCATTATTTACAAATGCACAAATTCAAAGCACCTGGAATATAAATTGGGTCTTTGTACTTGGTTTTGATCCCAGGTCCATTACTCCCTTGGCTTTGTCCAGCACTTAACAAATTAATTGAGACACATCAGCCTGTTTTCTTGCCATGTCAAAAGAAACAGCTGTATGCCAAACTCTCTTATTCCTGCAGATGAAAGATTCGTCACTTGATCAGCCAGCCACAAATATAAGCTCACAACATCTGGCTTTACTCTGGTGATTGACAGCACATACATTTCTTCCTAACTGGCATTGCCTCCATAGTCATCAAATCATCTGTATCTGCCAAGATGGGCACATCACACAGCCTCACTGCTGCTGAGCTGTCTCAGCGCGTAGGCACCTTGACCTCTGGGCATCACTCCAAACAATTCATATCCTGGGAGCAGCTGCAATGACTTTCACATGGCTCTTGAAAGAGCATCAGTCTGGATCCTGCATTGTATGGATTTGTTTTCAACAAGAATGCACTGATTCTACTGAAGTTCCTTTTCTCTGGTTCTTGTGTGGCTGACAGGGATGCTAAATCTCAGCGAGTCAGTGTGCTGGATTGTTAGAATCGAATATGATGCCTCTAGGCCTTGGAGCTCCTTGTGCTGTTCAGGAAGGTTATTAAATTCTCCACCAGAACATCTGAGGAGTATTCTTATTCGAGGAAAAGAAGGGTGTCAGCCTCATGCTGAGACATGAATTAACCATTCCTGTTCCCTCACTACAGAGGAAGGCAGAAGGAAGGGGATGTCTGGCAGGAACATTGCCTTCCTTGGCTTGCTGAGGGCAAGAAGACAGTGTGATAAAGGACATGTCACCTGGAGAAAGTCCTCTTAGTCAGAGCCTCAGAAAGAGAAACAAGGATCCTTCCTTTGCTTAATCTCTTCTTAAGATACATCAGAAGGGACCTGAATCAATTCACGCATGCACTGCAGGCTAGCAGGTCAGAGGGGTTGCTGTGTCATCCAGGAATCGTCAGAAAACAGAAAACTTCCTTGCGTGAGGGAATTCAGCAGCCTCCCTGTTAGGAGACTTGTGTTTTCCTGGCAGCAGCAACCACCTGCTGGTATGACTTCTGTCTCATCTGTGAAGAGAAAATAGCCCTCTCTTGGGCATATGTTTGTGAAGGATCTTGTGGTTAAGAACAGAACCGAAGCAGGGACATCAGAATCTTGGAATCTCTTGGAAGCAGAGCAATAGGTTTTCTGCTGCTGCATGGACCAGCAGTAGGGTGGGCAATGTTCCCCTTCTCAGGAAAGGTTTTGCCTGTGGCCTCAATTCCTAACATCGCCAAAATGACACCTCTGAGCCACGTGTCCATGACAAAGTGCACATAGTGTCGGGGATAGCTAGGCAGGTGAGAAAGCAGGCTCAGCACAACAGCTGACCAAAAAACGACCCTCAAACAAATCCTTAAATGAAAAGTAAATATAATCTCATGATGATAAAATCTCCCAGGAGTTAATCAGGTTCAACTGGACTGATGGGGTCGGAAGCATTTGCTCTCCTCTGATTCAGTTAAACAACGATCTGTACCAGCTGCTGCAAACTGGGTGAGTTCACTTCTTTGATTCAGTTATGCCTACGCACTTGGAGTCAGCATCCTTCTCCTGCGCAGAGCTATCTTCAGAAAGTTTCTCACTCCCGTGAGGCTGGGGGAGCTCACCGACTGGCAGCGATGGGGCCCCACAGCCTATCGTCACGTGGGCACTGCTTCCCACCCTGCCCATTGTGCATGAATAAAACACAGATTCCCAGAGGCAACAACCATAGATTGCAATGAATTTCCCCTTAAAAACCTGTCTTTGGCGGCTTCAAAAGGCTGGGCAGTATTTCAGCTGGTGATGTACTGTATCGCCACCTCGCTTGTGTTCATGGTTGTCCCACATCTCCCTCAGCTCCTCTCCTTGCCAAGAGATCTGCCAGCTCCATCCATGCCCTGGGGCACTGAGCATTTTGTGGGAAGGGACTGTGTCTCTGCAGCATCCACGAGACAGGGGCTGTGGTGGGAGCTCACAGCCGGGCGGTTGGGGCTCGTGTAGGCTGAACTCACTCTTGTATCCCCACGGCATTAACCCCTTGACCGGTAATTGATTACTGTCTGCACTGTCAGTCTGTGTGTGGGGTTTGGTTGGATTTAGCCTCCATTAACAAAATATGTCTGTTCAAGGTTTCATCCTGTTCTGTTTTTTCTAGACACTTTAGCTGGGGTCTCAGTCATCCTCCGGTCTCTGGTGCTGGAGTGTAGCTTCTTTTTAGAGTGACATGAGGACATCTTTCACCTTTGGAGACACTCCCTTTACATGCAGACAACTCTCCTCCCTGCTACTATAGACAGAACCCCTCAGAGGAAGGTCTGTATTAAGACATATTGCACGCTCCAGACGCAGAGAGAGGTTGTTTCTATTTGCTAGGTAGGCTCGACCGTCCAGGCAGGACAATGAAGTTATTGCTGTCAAGACCTGTCTATTTTGAGTCTTTCTGCCTAGGTCCCTGTGACATGTACCACAAGTAGGTGTTGGACTTCACAGACATCTCTGCCAAACTTACTGACATCGCAGCAGGCAGAAGGGGCACGGAAGATTTGTATTGTGCTTTCCGGTAACAAGTTAGGATGCCTTTCATAAACCTTTAAGAAGGAGAAACGTAGCAGTAAATAGCTTCAGGTTCTGGCCTTCTATTGTTCTTGATTTTAACAGCTCCTGTCCTAATTATAATCATTTGCCATGTGATTTTAAAGCAATTATGAATTGACTGTAATGCATGCAGATTACTGATCTCTTTGTCATGCACAAAATTCATTCACTCTGCCAGCAATTTCAGACATTGAACTTCAGCTTATGACTCACAGCTTTGCGTAAATGATTCTACAGTAAAACCTAAGAAATAGTAAACCTCTGATAAACATTTTTCTTTAGCAGATTCTTCAGTGTTATTACTCCTTATAAGGAGTCTTTGCCAGCGGAAAAGAAAACACTCCCACACAAACATGGGCAATTTAACTGGAGACCTTTTATGAGGTAGGTGATTGTTTTATACCTGAGCAGATTATTTATTGTGAATTACACTTAGTTACAGCAAAAATATCACACGGGCAGAGATGTACTTGAGCAAAACCTCACCAGATTCCTTGTCCAAGAGTCAATGGGGCATTTTCTTAGGTGTTGTGTGCCTAGTTGCTGCAGGTCTAGTAACACTGGCTGGAGGATGCAGCCCAGGAGGAGAAGTTATCAAACACAAAGCGTTCCTTAAAAATTAGAGGCTCCTCCAAAACCACATGTTGTTCATGAACCAAACCAAATCAGTCCAAACAATGAACAGACTTGCTTTGCAATCAGTAGAGTAGACTTAAGTCTGGTGAAATAATTGAAAACTTCGTGGAAATCTAGGTGGCATTCCCAAAACTTGGTCAGCATTGCTACATTATTCAAAACAATTGCAGATAAGACTGCCAGGGTCTCCTCTCAGACCATTCAATATACCAGCACTGGCACAATTGGTCTCCGATGTCAGGCAAGCAGCAGATCCCTATATGAGATCCCCTACAAAGGCCATTCACCTGGAATTTGTGGACATCCAGGAGCCTGGGAAGACAGCTGGCAACTCAGGAGATTGCTGACCAAAGCAGTGGCCAACCATCTGCATCAACAGGGATTGGTAGCTTGGCATCGGGATGTTACAGCTGATGACACGGTCAGGAGGGGGAACCAACCCCAAACCCATCAATTGCAGGTCAAGTTTGGTTTGCAGAATCAGACCAGGCAATTCCTCTGGTTTTGCCATTGCCTGACCAATACTTGCTGCAGAGTTGAGATGATAAATTT
This sequence comes from Eurypyga helias, assembly GCF_000690775.1. Classification (NCBI taxonomy): domain Eukaryota; kingdom Metazoa; phylum Chordata; class Aves; order Eurypygiformes; family Eurypygidae; genus Eurypyga; species Eurypyga helias. Next base: position 5,030 of record NW_010234293.1, read on the forward strand.
ACTACAGTTTCATAAAACATGAGCTACAATTGCTTGCTTACAAACTGCATTATGGTTCTTCTGCAGCAGAAACTGGCTTCTGGCAGGCAAAACCTGTGCTAATTAACAGCATCATTTCTGGGGGGGAAGCCCATGGTTGTGAACATCAAGATCAGCCCCACTGATCAGAGTGCCCCATACCCAGCTCTGAAGCAACTCTGCTTCTGTCTGTCCTGTACAATACTTCTGAAAGCCGGGCTTGTTCTTTTTGTACTTTCTGATATCAGCCTCAGCATCTGAGGCTTAATTCATATCAAAACAAAGTCCTACTGGCTCTAGAGAGGGCCAAGCCAGGCCCACAATGATGGGAATTCTTTATTTTATAGAGAGTAAGTGTGCAGCTGCCTCACAAATGCTCGAGTTGTTAGCAAACAATGAATTAGTTCTTTTTTAGCTCCCCATAATAAAGATCTTGCAGCAGTGCCATAAGGGAGAGGAAACATAAGAGCCACTCTGAAGAGAACAACAGCACTACAGAGTGAATGAAGCCTTTATTGCATGGTGTTCCAACAAAAAAAGGGTTCCATGAGTGTGACAGAGGTGCAGCAGCTCAGTAGCGTGCAGCCCTACAACTATACCTTCAGGAAATTACATAAGATGTCACAGGATCCAATGCGGTTAATTGAAGGGGACCATTATGGAGACAGAGCGTAGGATGACTCTGTGTTCCACAGATTTGTTAATACTTCACATGAACAAATGGGTCAAAAGATCCTGGCCTCTTCTTGTTTTCATGTCCTGAGTGTGCGCACTCCCTGTCAGGGAGGAGCAAGGCTCCACGGGGAAGTGGCCAGGCACACGCCTGCCTGCAGTGGAGCTCAGGCAGGGATCACAGGCAAGGGCCTGAACTTAAATACGGTGAGGTGGTACCCAGGGTCCTGGCTTTGAGCAACCTGGTCTAGTGGAAGGTGTCCCTGCCCATGGCAGGGGAGTTGGAACTAGATGGTCTTTAAGGTCCCTTCCAACCCAAACCATTCTGTGATTCTATGATTCTATGACACTCACCTGCAAATGTCCCCATAATGATACTGTTTTAGCAAAGCTATGGTCCTCATGCCTTGATTATGGAGAGTGGGTGGCTGGAAAAGAGAGGGGGGCAAGCATGCAGGGCAGGTGTATTGTAATTCCTGCGGGAGTACTAGTGGCAAAACAGTGGATGCATGAGATAATGCCATGGGCAGCAATTATTGATTTTATTCAGTCAAGTGGAATTTGGCAGGACTTGTTCACAAGACAGAAATTCCTGGAGACTGGATCCAGGCGTTACTGTAGTCATACCATGCATTTGGTGGTTTACCTTTCAACCTCAAAGGTAACTGTGATCAACAAGTCCATGACTTGACTTTATATTAGCCCTCCTCATTTTCTGCCATGATTCTGGCAGCTCTAGCTCAGTTTTTCTGCTGCTCTGTTCTAAAGATTTGCTAGGAAGGACAGAAAGCAACCCAGGGAACAGAACAGTTCAGGCATTTAACACATCAAACAGATTGTCCTTCCGTCCGTCCATCCATCCATCCATCCATCCCTTCCTTCCTTCCTTCTTAGGTATAGTCTACAGAGTGGGCCATGGTTGAATAAGATCTGTCAGGAGACGGGACAGACGGTTACCTGGGACCTTCCTTGTCCTCTGGCTTCCACCCTTTTCCTTTGCATGCCAAGCAGAAGTTGAACCCCAGTGGTACTTTCACTAAAGCACAAGTGACTCTTAGCACAGGCTGCCCATGCCCTTGACCCCATACCTGAGAGCTAGAGTAAGAACTTCCCACCATTGCCTAAGAAACAGGTCTCTTTTCTGGCTAGTGTCCATGCTTATTTATGTAAAAACCACATAAACAGGTGGCCTAAAAGTGTAAGAACAAGCAGCCTTGTTCTGAGTAAAAAAGAGCCAGATATAGAGATCAAGCACTGGATCACACGTGCAGCTGTCCACACTCAGAGCTCACTCCCTGGCTCCAATGTGTGTCACTTCAACTATCTTTTTCCAAGAGCAATCTACAGAAGGACTAGCCCTGAGCAGTGTGAACACCCAGAGCAGCATGGCAGTGATGCTGGGGGTCGCTGTCCAGCAGTATTTAGTCTCCAGAAATATTAGTATAGTCTCCACTATATTTAGCAGTATAGACAAAGCCATGCAGGCTTTGGGTATTCCGTACATGGATAGCTGGTCTATCCTCAAGCCATTAGCTTATCCTTAGACTTTCAGATCCAAAACAGGTTCATGATCACATCAAGTAGGATATAAAGTTTGTTCATGGTCATGGAAGTAGGATACGGTTGAAAGCCCACAAAGGAGTCAAGAAGTGCAAATAGAGGTGATGTTATGACAATAAAAGTTTCAGAAGCAGTGTTTCTGTCCTAAATAGGACTTACCAGGTTTTCTGGGCTGAAAGCAAATGTATTGCTCTTTAAGGAGATGTGTGCAGTTCTTCCCATCCCTGATCCCTGAATATATTTTTATCAACTCACAGGCAACTTAAGTCTGCCCCATCTCCATTGGGAACAAAAAGTGAGATGGGAATCTGTTGGTGCCAACTCTTTCTCTAAAATCACTGGGTGCATCTTAGGCAGTCCTCATGTAATATTTTCTTCTGTTCAGGACAGATTTTTCAGCAGCTGGCCGGTTTGGTCATGTTCCACTGCCCAAAACGTGGAGCTGGAAATGGCAAACCCCAGTTCGAACCCTGACTTCTTTGGTGCCTCAGGCAATACCCTGAGTGTATTCCCCAGGAACGGGGAGTTAGAGGATTTTGGAAAGTTCAGCTGCCAGCAGCCAGTGAGACCCAGAGGAGCACCTCTTCTGCATGAAAAGCCTTCCTCTTTCTTTGTATCAACTGCTTAGGGCTTTGCCCACCTCTGCAGCATCCTTTGGATGACTAAGAAGCACTGTGTGTAATTTTATGACTTAAAGAGGGAAGGGCAGAACTCTAGCACTTGCTACTGTACTTAAAGCTGTAATGGTGTGTAAGTACTTGTAAATATCAAGGCCACCTTTGGGAACAACTATGTGTAATGGCTCTTCTTGCTATATTCCATTTGTCCAGTAGAACATAATGGCTAAATCAATGCAAAGTGTCATGCGTTTAGGTTTTTTTTTTTCTGTTCTCCCTGGGGCTGTTCTTTCCAGTTATGTATGTTCAGCTTTGATCTCCAGAAAAATCAATAAAGATTTGGTTGTTCTTAAAAAAAAACAAACCCCAAGCTAAACATTTAGAGCATTTTCTGTCATCTTGGTGTGGAATATGTAATCCTTCTCACCCCTAGGTTGCCAGAAAGAGCACCCAACTCAGCAACCTTTTGTGAAATGAGTAGTAGAAGGAAAACAGGTTTATACTGAAAGGTTGTTTTTCTTGGGTGTCATTCTTAACCGTAATCAGTGAAATCGGTTTTACTTGTATTCTCATAAAAGAACCAGTGCCACTTTGCTGTTCCTGAAAAATAAAGGCAGTTTTCACAAAAAAAAAAAAGGAAAAAAAAAGAAAAAGAGGAAAAGAGCTGACTTATGTATCCATCCTCTGAAATTCTCTGTGTGTCAGACCCTGACTTTTCAGTTGACTTCAACGCATGGCTGTGACCACAACAGAGATGTTCATGATGCTCTCAGCCAGTGACTGCTGGCTATATGACATGCTATAACTAACAAACTGTATGTGGGAGCAATCTGAAAATAATAAAAATGAGAAAGCACATTAAGTGCAACCCAAAATTTATCTATGTCTATGAAAGGATAAATCTTTACAGAAGATTTAGGAATACATTTGTAATGAAACCTTTATTTTGGCACTTAGGTCTTCAAGGTGGATCTTGCCTCCAGTACAACCTTCTGTGCTTTCCTAAAGGTCAGATACCAGAGTCAGTAAAGTAATGCCTTACTTCTCAAGCAGCCTTGAGAAGGGATAAGTTTTCATCCTCTAAGATATAATTCTGCACTTATTACAGACAACAGTTTTCAGGAATGATGCAATACCATCAGAACATCTCTCCGCAAAGCGTGTCAGGGCCCCAGGGATTAAAGGCGTTGCACCCAGAAAGTTTGGCATCGCAACTCCCACACCAGCACAGCAGGCAGGGAAGCTGAGAAACCCTGGTCAACCAAAACAATTCCATGACTCTGATTTTAGCAGCTCAAATACCAGCAGTCTGGATGTTGGAAAGGCAAAACATCCACTTAGGAGGACCAGAGTTTCAACAGATAGAAGGTAAAAGCTGTGAAATGTACCTTTGTGGGGCTCCTTGACCCATTCCTCTCACTTAATTATCCTTCCCATGGGTTGTGCGGAGGTTTGGGAAGTTTGGCTTTGCAAACAGAAGCAGGTTTGACAGTCCAGTTCAACCAGTTGCTTGCACTTCTTACGGGGAGGAAGGAAAGAAGCCAAATCCTCCTGCAGTGTGTGGGTGTATCGACCCACCAGCTGTGTTGTTACTGACATTACCAACCAGGCAAGACAAACGGCACAGCCATTACGGCTCTGATCACACCCTCCATGCCCCAACCACCCTCTGCTCCCCAGGCACGGAGCGCAGTGTCAGCGTGGGGTATGCTTGGGTCCAGTCAGAGTAAAACAACTTGTAGCCCCATTTTAGAACCATAGAATCACAGAATGGTTTGGGTTGGAAAGGACCTTAAAGACCATCTAGTTCCAACCCCCCTGCCATGGGCAGGGACACCTTCCACTAGACCAGGTTGCTCAAAGCCTCATCCAGCCTGGCCTTGAAGACATCCAGGGATGGGGCAATTTTAAAGAAAAAAAACACCAAACAACCAAACAAACCCACTCTGTTTATCTGCAGCTGCTTGGAAAATGATGTCATTAAGACTCCCATTTCATTGCTTTAAGTGGAAAATGCTTGTGTCAAGCATCTTCTCCAGTGCTTGTGTAAGGGGGTGGAGTGCACTGGGAACTCACACCCCCCCCTACATCTGCAGTGGCTGGTGCCATCACCACCACCTCTTGGCAGCAGCTTAGTCAGCAGAGGACAGCAGAGGGGAGCTCGGGTGCTAAAAAGTTTCTCCCAGTGCCACTCATCAAACGTGATGTCCTTGCAGAGAATTTGCAGTGGGCAGATGAGCTAGGAAATGAGGTTGGAGGATACATGGTGTTCACCTCTGCAGGGAAGCGGCGGTGAAATAGCCCGTGGCAGCATTTCCCGGTTTATCTCACTCTCTCCCACGGCTTCTCTGGCCCAGCTGAGCATCAGCAGCCATGCTGCAGAAATCTCCTAGCACTTTTCTTAAAAGCCACAAGCCAGCTGCAACTTGACTGGTGCCTCCAAAGTAGCCTGTGGGAAGTTAAACCAGCAAGTTACTCACATGCTCTTTTCATTTGACCAGCAGAAATTTCTGGAGGGCAAACTGAAGCCAGGCGCGTGGGCCACCTTGTCCTACTGGCAGAAAGAGACAGACATTAAGTCCAGCCCTGCCAAAACCAGGCAGCAGCTCCTCCACGTCAGCGGTGGCTCTGGAGGAGGGGTCAAGCACACAGGAGTTGGAAACACAGCGTTTGAGATTGCTTAATGCAACTGGGGCTTCTGAAGAAAAAATAAACGTCAGCCAGCACTTCAAGACTGTACTGGGAGGCACCCGGGGCCACAGCATAAAGATCTGGCTCTTTCCAAACCTCAGTGTCCAGACAGCAGATGTGGAGGATGTTCCGCTGGATGTGTGCAAACGCTTCTCCCTTCCAGAAGGCTCCGGGAGGCTGCCCTCTCAAGACCCCTTCCCTCAGAAAGAGCACGGGAGGTGTGTTAGCAGGGGATGACAGCACATACTTCCTGCCTCACTGGGCCATCCATCACCCATTTGGGCCACCGCAGCAGAGACAAACCCAATTACCTGCTGATTCATCAGCTCCTCCCTTCATCTCCTTCTTCAAAAAACAACCTCACGTCAAGCTATGTAGCAAACAGCAAAACTGCCACCCCAATAGCTCATGCTGGGGAATGACGTGAGCACAGGGTGCCCAGCCCTGCCTGGGCTGGAGGCGTGCTGCCCACCCTCCTGGCACAAAGAGGGGGCAGGGAGGGGAGACGGTACCCCAGCAAGGGGAGCTGGGACAGGGATGGGCAAGGAGTGCAGCTGGAATACACTGCCCTGCACCCCACCGCGAGGGACCAGGAGTTTGCCCTCAGCAGGTCTGGAAGAGCTCAGCAGAAAATGTTGTGCACACATAAAACTCAACAGGCGCTTATCACAGTGATATTACACACACAAAACCAGTATAGCTGTGCATTAACGACATATCATAGAATCATAGAATCATAGAATGGTTGGGGTTGGAAGGCACCTTAAAGACCATCTAGTTCCCCCCCCCCTGCCATGGGCAGGGACCCCTTCCACTAGACCAGGTTGCTCACAGCCTCATCCAGCCTGGCCTTGAACACTTCCAGGGATGGGGCATCCACAGCTTCTCTGGGCAACCTGTGCCAGTGCCTCACCACCCTCTCTGTGAAGAATTTCTTCCTGATATCTAATCTAAACCTCCCTGATTTCAATTTGTACCCATTACCCCTTGTCCTATCACTACAGGCTCTTGTAAAAAGTCCTCTCCCAGCACCCTTGTAGGCCCCCATCATATATTGCTAACAAGATGAGAATATTTATTTATTCTATGCTGGCAAAGAGGAAAAAAACAGCCCTTACTTTACAAAAGACCCTGTGCTCCCTGTTTTGTGCTTGGCCTGAGCTGCCACGTGCCAGGCTCTGTGAGGTGGGGGACAGCCAGCAAAATCCCCACGCTGGGCAGCCACGTAGCCAAGGGTACTCCCTGCTGCAGCGATACATCATCCTCAGGTGCCTTGTGATTCCTGGGCTCAGTGTTAGCCTGTACATGGAGGCAAATAATTTTATATATGTTATAAATTTTTGGTGGTGATGGACCCTACTAGCCCTGGGGTAAGAGCCTCCCATGGCTGTTCATGTGTCATTGATCCCTGTGATGCTTATTGAGCTCATTTTAGGAGACAGGACTAATGCCTACATCCCACCCTCTTTAGAGGCTTATTTCTCTGATTCAGTGCTAAGATGGTGCCAGCACCTCCTGTCCTTCTCCATTCAACCTCCCCCAGGCAGCAATCCCCAGCTCAGACTCATGACCACAAGGTTTCTGCTTCCTGCAGTTTTCCTTCCTCAGCTGCCTGCTCTGGCTCTCCCAGCTGAGCACAACCCTCTACTCGGTGTTGATTGATAGCAACAAGGTCCTGGTTCAAATTATTGCTGTTGCTGGTAACAACTTGCTCAAGCCTCTGAGGAATCCCGGGAAGTTAAACAAAACTGTCCGAGTCCCCAGTGAGCAACATTTTCTCCGAGCATAAGGGATGAATCAAGGGGCTCAACAATCCTGGGGGAAGAAAGGGCAACAGGAAAACAAGCAGATGATGTACAGTTCTTTTCCCAAAACACAGCCAGCCCCTGTCTGGAGATCTCAGGGGTAGGTGGGGGGAGATCTCAAGAGGCACAGCTCCCAGGTTTCTGTGAGCCAATGACTTCTGTAGACACCACTTTCCCCAGCTCCCTCCCATGGATTACACAGCCATTTCCTTGAAGCACAGAAAAGCTGGAGAAGGGAGAAAATCACCACAAACCATCCTCCCTCCCTCTTCGGTCTCCACATCAGTAGATTGAGTTAAAAATCACACAATTTGAAAAATCAGCTTTGGAGCTCATGATGACCCCTCATTTTCTGAGCCTTTGGGTCACATTAGATCATAGCCCATCGCTTTTCTTTTCACATGTGAAGGCTAGAAATTTGCCTTGAATGACAGCAGAGATTCATCTCCAGGAGCCGAGGACTTTTAAGTAAAAGTCTAATTTTAGGATAGAATAGAATACAATAGAATAGAATAAAATAGAATAGAATAGAACAGAATAGAAATTTCAGTTGGGACCTACAACGATCATCTAGTCAAAGTCACACCCTTGGGACTTGTGCTCTGAAGATAAAAATGCATAACATTAGAAATAATACAGAAAAAGTAATAAGAAAAGAAATCTGGCTTGCTTTCGTGGAGGGTTTCTGCTGAGGAAAGACACATTTTCTTGAAAGCAGCAGCAATGGTGACTCAAATCTACCCTTATTATTCAGGAAGGAGAAACACTGTCAGTGTTTTTCAGTAATAAAATCTTCTCTCAGTCCACCTTCTCGTAGATAGATTATACAGAGTTTATGGTCGGAAGAAGAAAGGGAATATAAGAAATACAAATCTTCTGAGTTTCCATTTGCTTTGGGAAATCTTTGCTAAGGAGTTTGCTTCTCTAAAATGTCCTTAAGACAAAAACTGGTGGTGATGAACTGTAGGGTATCTCCTGAGGTTTCCCCATTTTAAATGCCGTTTAATGATGTAAACTATTACAGCAGTGGGGTATTTCCTGTGGGGTAAACCTGACCTGCAGGAGGGCTGGGGAAGGGCGAGTGTGCTTAGATGCCACTGCTTTGCCCAGAGATGCACATGCTGAAGTGGTAGTGCTTCAGGCATGGCTTGGCTGAAGGTTTTTGAGAAAGAGGATGGTGGGCAATGCAGGTGGGAGCTGCACCCGGAGCCTCGGGGCTTTCCTCTCCAGTGAGTACAGAGACCCGCATCTTGCGTTTGATGATGATTGATGTGGTGGTTCAATGTTTCCATGATACACTACTGAAATGGAGATGGAGAAAGTGTCCTGACCACAGGACCACAGAACACAGCTCTCTTCCTTTTTGACATGGAGAGACCAAAAAGGAATTACTCTTGAGAGTAGAAAATATGATAATTATACCAGATTTCTGCTGGTATTTGCGAGTGATTCTCTAAATTAAATAATCCTAAAGTGCCCCTTGGCAGTGTAGAAGCCACAGCTGATGGCCATGCTTGAGGGCATGGGCTCCCTCCTACGTAGGAGCTGCTCCCACCCAGAGGGAGGGTGTCAGATCCATCCGCACCAGTGATAATTCCAATGTTGGTGCGGGGAAGCCAGGTTGGGGGATGACTTGTTCTGGTTTATTTTTCCAGATCCCTTTCACACCCAGCAGCCCACCCTCCCTGACTTCGCTGTGTGCTCTGGAAAGACCAGCTGACAGGTCAGTGGGCAGCCTTCAGCCCAGGACAACAGGCCGCTTCTCCAAGGATCTTGTGCACCCACCAGCGTGGTTCCATCATGTTTCAAGCCAGGAAGAGATGGAGCTCCTGAGAGAGAAGGAACAAAATACATTTCTCTAGCCCAGAAAATGTGAGCGTTGAGGAGGACCTGGCCGTGTGGATAAAGGAGCTGAAACGGGCATAGATTCACGGCTGAACAAAGCAGACGGTATATGAAAGAAAGCTGGGGCTGAGCAGGGCTCAGGAACTCATCCAGCTTTGCCAGCCCCAGAGCAGGAACACCTAACCCCACTGCCCTCTTCTTTCTTCTTTTCTATATATATCTCCAGACTGTTCTAAAAATTCTGAAGGGTGAGATTTTATGGGATTGCTGTGCTCTTTTTTCAGAACTAACTATCCAAACCCTTAGAAATTATTTCCAAACTTCTGGCCTAAATCCCTGTGCTGCAGCTTAAATCTGTTATTTGCTGTCTTCTCTACTGCTGACGTGGAGGAGAGAAGACAAGCCCCGCAGGAGGGCTCCTCAGCACTAAGCCTGTGGTTCTCAGAAATAAGGTGAGATCTGAGCTGGTTCCCCCAAAGTGCAAACAGCGAGGGGATTGCAGCCTGGAGGTGGGATCCCAAGAAGGAATGCTTGTGACTTGCTACCCTAAGCCCAACTGAAGGCCTGGGGTGGCAGAGAAGAGTAACTGTGGCTCAGGGAGTATGAAAATGACAGCTCAGGAGCAAACCATCCCCTTGTGCAGAAAGACCAGGAGTTTACCTAAGCGAGTATCTTCTCAATTAACTGATAGGCAAATTAAGAGAAAACAACAGTTGGAAACATGGGCAAGCAACCAAAAGGAGCATGCAAGCATTGTTCATTCACTCTGGGATGAGTTCAGACAGCACAAAGCCCACACAGAATCATAGAATGGTTAGG
>NW_010234294.1:0-2515 GCF_000690775.1 Eurypyga helias
ACGTTATTTTGACCTCTATAACAAAATTCAGTGCTTCAGCCATTTCACGGGACACTCATCTCCACTGCAATCAAGAGAAGGATCTTTGTATCAGAATGCTCTGCCTTATACCATCGTAGGCCTGGGCCATATTGCTCTTTGGCCATTGCAAATCGAGTCCAAGATCAGTTCAAGAAGCTTTCCATAAAGCAACACTTCAGGGTTTGTTCTGCCATGCCTATGCTAGCTAGGGTGGTTGTTCCTCTCCTGGCAGTAATTTGAAGAGTGTAAAGCTTTTCCAAGTGAAAAATCCCATTTCTCTGGAACCCAACTTCTGACTTGTCATGAAGCAGTGAGAGCCATTAGTTGAAACTTGTACCTCCACCAGATTTCTCAGTTTGCTTTTTTCACCTTTACTGATGAACATTTTTGTAAGATACAAGAAGAACAATTTGATTCCAGTTATTGCTGACAGTCATGGATAAATAGAGCTGATACAAATACTACTTTGATAGCATTTCTATAGCATTTCTGGGATATGCTGACCAACACTGCTAGTCAAAACATTCTGAATGTATATGCCACTGCCATGGCAGAGTTAACAAAGGCCACCTGGTCTTCAGGTTTTTAGAGGTTAAAAAAAAAAGTCAGCATAACATCAGGACTTTCTTCAACACACTAGTGAAAAACAGAAATTGAATTCAACATTAACTTTAAACTACCTTGACATCTCTAGATGGGAGGGAGGCAAGTTCCTACTTTGGTAACTAGACCTATTACCATAACCCTGAATGTAGGTTGCAGAGAAAAATCTTTGCAGTCAGCAATATAAAGGATTTCACCTATTTGTTAAAATTCTTAGTTGGTCATGTAGCCAGTGATGATTGTACATTGTCTCTCTATCTTAATATTTGTGCACTGAATAAAATAACACTTAAAAACTGGTATCTTTTGCCTTTAATCAATGAGTTTCTTGAAAAAGTTTACTCAATTTGATAATGGAAACTACGTTTCAAACAGTATAACTATTTTGAGTGTATGATGATGCTTTTCAGGCTCTAAAATGCCCCCCAGTCAAATGATAGCAGGCTGTGAATGACTGTTCTAGATTAAATGAAAGTAATCCTCATGAGCAATACTCTTATCTCCTTGGAAACCCTGTCCATCAGTGACAAACACATTGTCTAGAATTGTATGTCTGGTTTTGATCATCTTTAAAAAATAAAATGTGAGGGGGGAAAAGCTCATCAATGCATAAAGCTAGAAAAATGAGAATTTCATTTGCTATCTTTGAGGTTCTCAGACTGTCATTCTCCGTGGAATAAGTATGATCTCCCAATCTGGATTGCAATTTGGGAGAGCAGTAAGGAAAATAATTGTACTGTAAAAAGATACTGTAAATTTCCTAAAAGTAGCTACGTGGAAGGAGTTGTAAGTGAAGATTATCAAGGTTGTCACTAGCATGAAATTACCTCGTGAAGACTATGATGCTGTTTAAATTTTTCTCAAGCAGCTCTTTCAGTGGAGATACATTCTTTAACTTCTGAATCCAAGTGAAATTTCTATTTCCCTTAGAGATACTGCATTTCCCAACTATTCTATTTTCTTATAATTTGAATTCTTCCTTGTTTATGTGTATGTATACGTGCAAACATCTTCTCACTTTTGTTACTGTTTTGAAGGGAAAAAGGAAGAACACGGAAAGAATTCCTGTGTGCAGGTTTGAGCCCTCTTCAAGAAAACCACGTGCACTGTTTCCCTCCAATTTATTTCCCTTGGGGGAAACCCTGTTCAGAGAGATTGCACAAACAGACAAGGTTACCTAGTCTGCAGCTTTATAATTTACACATTTGTGGAACTTTCCATTTTAGTTTTATTTGTTAGATAATTCTTCTTCTCCTCGGCTTTGCAGTATATTGTAGGTGTCCTTCATTACTGTTTTTCATTTCAGCCTTGAGGGTTTCCAGTTAGTCGGTTCTTTTGTACATTCAAGCAGCCTGTACTTGGTATCAATAAACATTCCTGTTCATAGGATGCCTTTAGCATGGGAATCTTTCGGTCTTTGCGTGTTAGCCTCCTGGCAGGCTTGGCCCTCGTGTTGGCTGACCTTGAGCTGCATCTTTCACAGCTCCTGTCTTTCTGTTGAGCTTAATCAGCTGTCAGCTGGCCCCAGGGGAATCCATCTTATCTCCACCTCTTGCCCTTCTTTGTGGGGTGTATGATAGCTCTAAGAACCAAAGCGGATCCCTTCCAGCTGCAGAAATACCTGGTGATCCTCAGATCATGAGATTGAATGTGACCTGAACAAATCAAAAGGGGTACCACTAGCAGACTTAATTACAGCTGGGTGGACTGTTAATTGCAAATAGTTTAACTGACAAATGCATTCTAAACATACCTTTAATGTTATGGATTTGTTCATTGTGAAAAATAATTGCATGAATGTTTATGCAATCAATTACTAGACTGTAGATTGACTACTCATAAATTATGCTTACTGTTTGATCACTAAATCTCTTTTCCCATTTTGAAAGAG
>NW_010234294.1:2525-29192 GCF_000690775.1 Eurypyga helias
ATGAAGCTATTTGATGTCGATCTCCCCAGCGAGGATAGAGAGTATCTCTGTCTGGGCGGAGCATTGTCACTTAAAGATGTCTGTGCTCTTGGAAGCTGTCCCGCAGTGAAATTTATAGGGTCTTACAGGTTGGACAGGGGGTCGAGAGGGGAGGTGTGAGTGAGTCTGTGTAGGAGCTGTTACCGTAGCTTCATCAGGAGTGCAGGTGAAATGTCTGCATTTTGTGTCAGATGTTCTTAACTAAATTGCTAGCACAAACATCTAACAGCTTTTAGTGCTCGAATGTTTCTCTATGCTACATGTCTTCTCTCGAAAACAAGATTGAATAATAAAAGGGCTTTTGCTGCTTTTCCTCCCCTTGCCTGTGGCTGTGTAAAAAGCTGGTAGACTTTTGCAATGGAGAAACAGAGCACTTCTGTAAATGCTGTAAACTCCACTGTACACTCATTTCCAGTTGCCCCCACTGATGCTCAGGTTTGCTGTGCAAATTTCAGGCCCATTAAATCAGTGGAACAACTCGGTGCCCTTTGTCATGTGTCAAGGAAGCTAAAGGTGTCATTTAAATGCAAACAAATAAAAATTGTAGAGAGCTTAAAATGTTTCTGTAGAGAATTAATGTTTTCTGCAGAGTTGATAATTTAAAAACTTTTAGACACAAAGTACTAATAGCACATTCTTATGAAATATGAAAAGCAACACAAATCTCAGTATGAACTTGTTCAAAATCTTTCAGAAAATTGGCAAATTGCTTTGCTGTTATTAAGACTACATACATTTTATTTTGTCATTTTCATTTTATGATGAAATTACGGTATCATAAAGTTTGAAAACAAACTTTATTTTAATACTGTGTTATTCTTATTAGAAAACCCACAAAGGTTTGGATTTTTATTAAAGCTAATTAATTTTAAATCACTGTAAAATTGAAATTGATGTAGTAATATTGTGTATCTGAGGAGGTTTTCTACCTGTGCACATAAATAACAACGCTTTCCCTAGACCTGAACCTTTGAGGTGCCTACAACAGTGCCTTTCAGTGTTTGCAAGTTCAGGTTATCACTTTAAAGCAAAATGCTGATAACTGTATGTTCTATTTTACCATACAGGACAGACAGCTGCAATAGGAATTGAAATTTCCTCCCTAACATGTTTCAAGATAGGTAGCTTCAAAAGTATTGGTTTTCTTAAAAATAAAATAAAAATAATTTAAAAAAAGACCAAAAAAACCCCACCGAACATAAAGAAACCCCAAAACTCCAAACAAAAGAACATCCAGATTGACCATTTAAAATTAGGTACTTTTTAAAAATTGTCAAAGCCTCAAAATGACAACAGTTACAGTGCAGAAAGAAACCCTTAAAGAAAAGCCTTTTTCTTTTTTTTCGACACTTGCTTCTTTTAGTTCTTCTTTTGCAAAATCTTTGCTAAATTTTATTATTGCTAATCTTCATAAGACTCTTATTCTTTCCAAAATCTCATGTTTTGAGCATCATGTAATGCAATTTCTACCTTTAGAAACAGAAAGTTGATATTTCTGCAAGTCTTAATATACAGAAAGAGTATCAATTCTTTAGTTTAACGAACTGTTTTGAGTATCGTATTTTTGAGGACTTCCTTTTTCCAAGTATATGTATTCTCCAAAGTTCTTCCATGAATTAGGGGGAAACAGAAGCCGAAGTGATGAGGAACAGCAGCAAACATCTCTGCAAATCATCAGTGTGTCCAGTATCGCACATAAGTGGGATATAGATGCCTGAATTCAAAATAATAAAACTCTATCTTTTGACATTCCTAATTATCTTACATTCCTCTGTTTTCAGGCTTTCTTCAGGTGGGTTAAGTTTTCTTTCGCAGGAATGATCTTGATTTTTTTTTCAAGACTATTTTAGCTTTGAAACATGTTAAGTATCTAATGCTTAAGCCACTAATGAGGGATGTGGAGCCTCTAGGTTCAGTTTTCTCCTCCTCTCTGGCTTTCAGAGCAGAAGTAGGGAATGAGCTCTGGGCTAAGAGCTGGTCTGGAGCCAATTTGGTGCCTGGGTGCGCTCATCACCTCAGCAAGCGTTTGCCTCAAAGTGGAACTGTAGCTTCAGGGTTCTGTACTGGGCTGGTGATTAAGAGAAATTAATGATTTTATCTAAAATGTTGGAGACCTGGATTCAGTTCCCTCTTTTGCCTACTTGGATTCAAATTTCCTCCTTAGCTCACTTGTATTGATATCAAAGTAGAAGAAAGTAATGTGCAAAAAAAGTTCTTTGAGAGATTAGTGGTATAACATTAACATTTAAAATTTCAGAGAGACATTTTGACAAGTAACATGCTGTGAATCAGATTTTTGTTGCTGAAGGATTGTCAGCAAGGTTTCATCTTTCCTGTGTATATTTTGAAAAGCCAAGAGAATCAGATGTTCTTGTTTCATAAGCGTACAGAGGCATGTTTTTAACCTGTGCAATGAGGAAAATGAACTTTTAACTGCCTTTAGAGCATGGCCACGTTATTCCTGGTGATTAGCACCAGTTGGCTGAAGAGCAGCATTTATAGGCAGAACTTCAGGGTATAGAAAAATAACAGTATGAGATGAATATGTAAGTAACAAATACTCTGTTTCCATGGAATTGTGACGGAGGAAGACCAAATAAACACATTTTACATATATTATCATTGTAGCAAATAGAGGATTCTCTGTGTTGTCAGAGAGCAGAGAAAAAGAGATTATTGAAAATAGTTGTTAGGGGTTCAGGTCTGACATTATGCATTGTATGTGTTCACTTCCATTGGCATGAGGGAAAAGTGGTTTTGTTGGATTGCCAACTTCTGTACAATAGGAACATGTGAAATGCAAATACCGCTTAATGGGAATGTTTTTATTGTATATTTAGGGAAGAAACATCACTTTTCACTGAATAATATATGCAAAGACGTCATCAAGGACAGTAGCTTGGAGAATTAGTAATTAAGTTTTTGCAGACTATAACACACATTATTCTTATAAGCCAGTGTAAAGCAGCAATTCTTGTGTTGATCAATTAAAATACACCTAACTTTGTAGTTAAGTACTGTCCTGTGGCGTGTGTGGGAAAGGTTTAAGTCCTTTGCGCAAAGCTCTGTGTTCCTAAATTGAATAGCTGAAAATTTGTAATTTGCTGTAGTAAGACAGACCTTTGAACCAAATATTTGGAATTATCATCTATGATTTACCTAATGGGTTTTTTGCTTGTGTTTGCTGTTAATAATACATTATTGTTGTGGCTAATTTGCAAAAATAGGTTAGACATTTAGCGTTAGTATCCTTGAGTCAGCCTCAAGAGAGAGCTCCTTGCAGTCTGGCCAGATCATCAATATCATGACCGTTCATCTAACTTCTTAAAAATGTGCAGTTAAAATTTTACAGCAGTTCTTACTAGGCCATTCTGGTGCTTCACTAACCTGGAAAGGCATTTGGTATTATGGAACCTTGGTCCTTTTCCCCCCTCCCCCCCTGCCCTCCTGCTTATTAAAATACACACAGTGTTTATAGAGGAAGAGAGGGAAGAGTTATAAAAATAAATTTACGTAGACAGATTGTTTCAAACAAACAGTAACTTTTGGTCTAAATGTGATGTTTCCCACAGTAAAGCTACAATATCAGTGACCTACAGATAGATTGAATGCAGATCTGTATGAAGATGAAAAGCATCTGGTAGCACTGTAATGTCAGGAGATTAAAGATTCGCTGTAGCTAAGTGTATATTCATGTTGTACCAATTAGCAATTTCGGTGTTAATATTTTACAATTTGGCACGTGATCATGAAGCTTATATTTTGAGCAGGTAAAATGTAACTTCTTGTCTTCTTTTTTCTTGATCAGTTTGTTAGCACTCTTCTTGAATTTTGACTATGTAAACAGAAAAAAACCTCTAAACAGACTTGAAAAACTACTGTTTTCAAATCTAGTGCAGCTTACAGACTTAACAAAAAGTCAGGTTACTTGCTAACAAACGTGATTATGATGGAACACCTTACTTTAAACAGTGAATGGATTTCCAAAATGTGAACAGTAAACTCTGTGCTGGAGAAGATACTAGAGATGACATCTAGTAATACTCAGAATCCCGGGTTTTAATGGTGTCCTGAAATGAAAAGTCTTTCTCCAGCTGTTGATCTGAGCCCTGTTGAACTCAGCTGTCTCTACCTTAGCTGATTCCTGTTTCTTCTCTTCCTCATAGGATCTTTCTCTTTTCTGTGAAAACTGACAAAATACAACCTCGCCTTCCCCTTTTTCTTATTTCTTTTACCTGCTTGCTTCCAAATTCTTTATCATAAACACAGAAATTATACTTTGGCTTGTCATTTAGCCCTGGTTTTACCCAGGTAGCATCATGTCTTCATGTCTTCTAATCTGCTTCACACCTCGCTGCTTCATTTTTCTTCTTAGCATCTCGCTCTCTTTTATAATGGGATTCTCCAGTTCATAACTGAAAAGTAGAATGTTTTTTTAAAAATACATTTGGGTCAGCATGAAACAAAAAGTGTTGTAGTCTCTTTGTGTGAAATAAGAGACTAAACTAGTGTTTAGATTGTTCCTTCAGTGAATTTGGTTGCTTTATTTTAATGTCTTCAAACTTCTGTCATCACAACATTTTGTATGAAGGATATTCACAAGTTTCGTATACACTAAGCATTAAACAACATGCTTTTGGTTGTTTCAAACCTGCCACCTGTCTCAAAGCAAAAGGCAAAATATTTTGGTTTAGACAATATTGTAGCAAAACATTTACATTAGACCCTCTCTCCAGGTTTTCATCAAGGCTACATCTAACAATTATTTCAGTGCAACAGTTCTAAGGTACAGCCACGTAGTTGCATTTCCATCCACTTACATCACCTTGAAGCATCACCAAGGTCTGTCTTCTCATCCCACCAGTCAGCTGGTGAGATCCTTTTTGCTGGCCTTGACAGGTAAAGTCTTGTCCTTCTCACATCCATGCAGGATTCTGCTGTAAAGGAGTGATATTTCTAGCCTATCCTTATATAACTTCGTAATAACACGCTTGTTTCATTTTTCATTTGTTTTCCCCCTTCTCTGTTGTATCACACAAGCTGCTTGTCTTCCCTTTCAGGGTGCTTCAGGACTCATTCCCTCTGTCATCACTCATTCACTGTTTCTAGCATTCTATACCTTATCCTGATAGCCACTGTGATCAGTTTAACTCTGTCAAAAACTGATTTAGACCAAGTCCCATTAGAACATCAGTAAACTGCGGAAATAAGTCACAGTTAGGAAAAAGTGCTGTCAGCACCTTCTCTCAGTAGGGATGTTGGAGCCCTTTGATGGCTTGCGAGGGAGTGTTACCCAGCTGCTCGCTTCGTGTTAGGTCTTTTTTGTGGACTTGCAGCACAATCACAATCGAATTTGAGACCTAAGCTTGGAACAAAATCAGGTTGACTCTGGTTGCATTCCTGGCCCAACACAATAATAAGATCAACAAGCATGGTAGGAACAATGTGTTACAATTTTAAAAGACCAGAAAACTTAAGTAATAGCTGCGGGTGTGACAGGCTGTGTACTGTGACTGATGAATCAAGTCATCTTTCTTTAAAACTTGCCATTTTGTGTTCTGCTGTTGAAGTTAGGAATCAAAAGTTTCCTGGTTTGTGAGTGCCAGGAACCAGAGAATGAATGTATACTTGTAATTCGTTGTCAGGAATTGACAATTTGCAACCCATTTGAAATTTCTTCTTGGAACTGAATAAAGAACTTTTGGAGAAATAACCAAAGATTTAAAAATCAGAATTTGCAACTTGGGAGATGGAAGTCAGGGAATTTTGTTGAGGTCCTTCTTTAGTAGTAAGAACCTATTTGCAAACAACAGTGAATGCTTGGTAATGAGGAAGTGAATTGCTCCTTGAAATTTCTGCCAGACTTCTTGGAAATGTTCTGTTGAGAAGAACTAGTTAAAATGTCAGTATGAAGGATATTATTGTAGGTTCATAATTTCTTCTTGTAGGTATCATGTCTTCTATAATTTGAGATTCTGCAGTGCATTTGGGCTTTATAAATCAGATGAAATTACTTGCTTTTAAAGTTAACTTTTATGTTGATGAGGGTTTGTGCTATTTAGGTTTTAGGACTGATCTCGTGCCTATGTCAGCTGTTGCTGGAAATGATAGAGACATTTGGAATCTGGAAGGATCAGCTTCCCAAAATCATCATGACACCTTGGAAGAGTGCTGCCAGTTTCCTAATTGAGTCAAGCCATATTTTAAAAATCTGTGGATCCAATTTATGTTTTATCTGTGAGAATCATAAAGGGATGTACTGATAATTCCAAAGTCTCTGCCTGGCTACCAAGCAGATTGCCCTGCCATTGGCTACATTCCATCCAGCTTCTTGTTTGCAGTGGTACAACCCTCTGTGCCAGTGTGTGAAGTCAAGAAATGAAAGCAGGAACAACTATGGTGTGATTAGAATTAGCCTAATTTTTTTCTTTTGTTAATGCTAGTGATGAGGGGTTAAAATGAATACTAGAAGCTCCTGTCAAAGGTGTGACACAGTGCGAATGCGTGAGATACCTGAAGTTTTTGTAAGCTTTCAGTGTGGAAATCAAAGCATCACTTGCTGAGCCTTAGGATGGCATTCTTCCTTTCTCACCAAAGGGACTCACAAATAGCCCCACAAATGGTCTATTGCAGTTCTGTATCCCTGGAACAATTACATTCCTTGTAAGCTAATTTATTCTAGACAGTGCATTTTTCTATTTGCATGTGTTCTGTTACTTTGCTGCTCATAAATTCTCAGTGTAGAGAATAACCTTTACAAGGGATGAATAAGAATTTCCTGCATTTTATTATCTTCAGGGTTCCACTAGTGTTTTTCATTTTTGGAAAGTAAAAGATCCAAGGTCTACTGTTCTCCAGGATGCTGACAAATTATGTTACAGGCCTTATCTTAGCAGCTGAAGTAAATAGGGACCATAAAGGCTACTCTTTGCCTTCTGCTATTGTTTCACCTGAATTATGAAGCAACAGAAACACAAAATTAGGAATTATTTTAATTCTAGACTGCTTCAGTTTTTGTTACCTCTAACGTGTAAAATGAGTATATATTAAGGATGTGCATTTCTTATTGGGTAACTGAATGGAACTTCTGTTGTCAGCAAGTTTCTTTCCTGATTTTCTATGCATTATTCTAAAAATTGACTTCCTGGTAGCATGGTTCCATAAAATACATAAAAGTTTTTATCTGTTTTATAGGGTTGTGACTCTCAAATGAGCATGTCAGAAGTGTCCTGCAGTGAAAGTACCTCCTCTTGTCAGTCGCTGGTACATGGCTCAGCCCCAGAAATCCTCATTGGCCTCCTTTATAATGCTACAACTGGAAGATTATCAGCAGAAGTGATAAAAGGCAGCCACTTCAAAAACTTGGCAGCGAACAGACCACCCAGTGAGTGAAAATCTTTTTTCATCCTAATGCTTCTGTACTGGTGGGGCTCTCAGTAGCAAGGACCTCAATCCTATCATTCAGTCTTACCCAATCAAAATGAAATAGAGCGATCATCAACTAATCTGTTTCATGTCTTATCTTTCTAGTCAGTTGGGAAATAGCAAAAATATAAAATTCAAAATATTAATTGTAAGTTGACAAGACTGTTAATTTTTCATGATGACTGACTAATAAATTACCTTCATCATAATGATTAATTGCTAAATTACTAATGCCTCACATCACAGGCCAAGAATCAAAAGTTAGTGTTTAAAGAGAAAGTACATGCCAGCTAATATTAATATAAACACTCTGAACGGTTATTGCTGTTCCTGGAGGGGTTGATACTGCAGTCTTTAATTGCCTGTGTATGTCGTAGTAATCTATGTAACTTGGGAATGTCAGCGAAGACAACGGGGAGACAAATTTGAGACCTTTGGCATATTTTTTGTGCAGGAGGAATGATCACCATCGGAAAGGTCTTGAACTGCATGTTCAAGCTTCTGTTCAAAAATACATTTGTCTGAAATATCTGTGAACTTTATATACTTTTAAAGTGGAGCCAGATGGGATGTCACACACACAGAATGTTTTTACTGTCTCTAATTCTTTGATATAGCTTGAGAAAGTTTAGTAAGGAGCTCTTTTAAAAATTATTTTTGTATTGGTTTTTTTAGGTGACCAGTCTGATTTACATATGTTGTAGACAGATATACCTGCCTGTTCCTCTTGATACTGTCTGGAGGCTCAGGTTTTAGCCCCTCTTTCTGTTTCTTAATTGGTATGGCACTAGTAGATTATCTGGCACTACTAGATTACTATGTAGCAGACTGCCAACGTTTTTAAGGAGTTTGCACATTTCACCTTGCCTTCAGAATTTAGCAAATTAGCCAAACAACTTGAGACTGTCCTCTTTCTTGACCCATGTTTTATTTCATTCTTCAATCACATTTGGCTCAGCCTTCCTCTGCTTTGCTTTCTCTATTCTTTTCACACTGATGGAGCCAGACTTTGTTAATGTGGCCAGAGAAGGAAGCTGAAAGCAGACACTCTAATATGTTCACGTAATTAGGCAGTTGCCCCAGACTCACCTATTTGGAGATAAAGCATATAAAGAAATAGATGGGGAAAGCCAAAAAGGCCCAAGGGCACTGGGGTGGGGGAAGGAATGAACAGGAGGGAAGACCAGGAGAGAAGAGACCATGTGTTCCATAGAGTAAAAAACCAGTAGGTGGCTTATGCTTATCTTTCTGGAATCTCTAGAGAAAGCCAAGTTTTTCTTCATATTTAGAATATTCAAGTTAGATGGGGGTTCAGTACTTGTTTTGAAGGCAGATATGTTCACTCCCTGGTATGTTAATTCCCAAAATGTGCTCTGTGGACCCATGCTGTCTAGCTGACAGCTGTGTGTGCTGCTGGAGTCAAACTGTTTCAGATTGCAAGAAGGCAGCATAGAACATGGCACATACCCCTGAAGTACCATCTTCTGCCTCACCGTATTGGAGGGAAGATCTTGTCTGTTACCTTTTGTCATCCCTTGTAAAGGGTAAGGGGAAATTTGGATAATAATAATAGTCCAGTTCTCTTTAGGCAAATGCAGGTTTGGTATTCTGTTGTTTCTAGAAAGCTGGAAACCAATGCACTTTCTGGGTCTGGTAAGACTGTACACAGAGTATTGTGGAATCCAGTTTTCTTCTGCGGGCTGTTTTGTGCCATCCCGTCCACTCCCCCCAGGCAGTGTAGCATCTTCTTTGTAAACTCCTGGACCCAGGTGCATACCACTGCCATTTTCTAACTCCCTGTCAAGTACATCAGGACACCTACCAACCTCTCTTTGTGCCATCATTTCCACAAAACTAAGGCACATAGGGTTGATGATGAAATCCTCTGATTTGTGTTTTGGACCACCAATGCTGCAAAACCCTGAAACATGCTGCAAAGTATGGGCACAGGTCAGTTTTCAGGTCTTGAGAAGCTGTTATAGAAAGGGAAGCAACTATTGTTTCCCACATACGATCCTGCTTGTAGTCCAGGGGTCGTGTACCTATGCAATTTTTGTGAAATACTTCTGCAGCAAATAGGGGTTGAGTCCTACGTTTCTGCTTCTTGGTAGTTGATACTTCTCTGGTGCACATTTGTATGTACGTAGTAACTCATTTAGCAACTGAGTACAGGGAAATAGGCCAAATCCCGCAGGCAATCATAGTTGATGTTAAAATATGTCTTCGTTTCTCTGTGTGACAGTTAATATTTTGTCTGAAAAAAAGCTGCTTCTTAGTATTCTTTAAAATTTTGTTGAAATGAGGCACGAGCTTTTGCATATTAAGTGCATGTGTGTGTATGCATGCACACACACATTAAATCCATAAATACATGGATTTTAACAAGTGAGATTTTTACATTTTTAAATAGAAGTCCATAGTTGAATTTCGGATGTAAGCATCCCTCAGCTGTTTTTAGAGATTAGATCAGTCATTCCCGTGCCCAAGTCCATCACTACTCAAGAACAAATGTATTACCATCAAAAATCTGTAACTATAAAAGCTGAGGGCAAAACCAGCTTAGTTTTCAGTTCAGTGATTTTTCATTTTATTGCTTGTAATATATGAAGTATAATTACTGTGTGCAGTTTTTCTTAATATGCTGGAGTTTGCATGAAAAAGCATAAGGTTTGATAAAAAGGATAGTGATTTTTACCCAGTCTTCTATAACCTAGTCATTTGCATGATTCTCTTTGTGTTGAGTGTGCTTTAGAACCCAGTAGCTGTTAGTGCGAAGATAACCCATTCTGTAAGCAGTGTAATTTTTTTAAAAGATTGCACAAAATTTTCATTTCATTAAATTTTACCCAACAATCCTTTTGTTCAATCCTTTTTCTGATCTATGCTGCTAAGGTTTTGTGTTCTTCCACTCCAGTGAATAATGTTTCCTCTTAAACTTTAACCTTTGATCCTCTCTCACCCAACTATTGACATCTGGTCATTATTTCTTTTACTGCTTTCCACCCCCTGTTGTCAGACGGACTGTTCTGTTGTCTAAAACACTTGATAGGTGGACAGGTTTATATAATCCGAGGTGAGTTCCTGTAGAAACTAATTGGATGTTGTCTTTTTCATGCAAAAGAAAACTTGCCAGCAGTAAAGCTGTCCACGGCTGCCTACCGTATTGGTTTATAAAAGCATACGTTTATTATTTGTGGCACTCTCTAATGCAAAGGTTGCATTTTTCTCTGATTATGGATGTTGGGATTTCCGTGTACCTGCAAAGTGAAAATATTCAATGTGTTTCTTTTTACGTAAACTCCAATCTTTTAATAATAATATTCGTTAACATGAATATGATGGGAATAAAGAATGAGACACCTGATTGCTTTGTATCGTTTTAGACTTCTTGGAATCCATTAACTTCATGAAATGTGCATCCTTTTGCAGGAGCATGGCTTGGTGCTTCTAGTAAAATGAAAATAGAGCTTTAAAAATGCGGGTTTATACCCAAATACTAACGCCCAGTGCGTGCTACCCACGTTTACTTGCATTAGCTTCTTAAACGTACTTCCTAAGAGCACTTATAAGCTATGTTTTCAACAACCGTCTTGAATTATGCAAAAACTTATTTCTCTTTAAAAGTGTATTAAATTTATTCCTTCATGAAACTAGGAACTTCCACCTTTGAATGCACTTTGCTACATTTGGGTCTTTAAAATGAGTAAGATGGATAAACCCAAAGTGAGAACCGCATCCATCCAGAGATTATTCTTAAGCATTTTCATTATGGCTGGTTTGGTATCATCACTGCATATCAATGTTGTGGGATTTTTTTTGTCTTCATTAGTTGCCTTCATTCCACTTTGTTTATTCTCTGAAAACTCAGCGGTATGCTTCCTAGTGTTGTGGCTAGTTGGAGCTTGCTTAGTGTTAGTGCAAGTTCAGTTTGTTTAGAACAAATAAGCGGGGTTGACGATTGAGGTATAGCTTTATTTAACCCGTTTACGTAGTACTGAAGCTAGTTAATTTGTTAGTGTGTTTGTAATATTTTGCTTGTCATCTTTCCATGTGTCTCAACCAAGCTGTGTTCGGTCAGCCTGGTATATACCATATCCTTGTATCTTGTAAACACCTCGTTCTCGAAACCTTTCGTTCGAAGATATCTGACGTTCCAAAACATGGTTTATTTTGTAGATACATACGTTAAGTTAACACTGCTGAACTCGATGGGGCAAGAGATGTCCAAATGCAAAACTTCAATCCGCCGAGGACAGCCAAATCCCGTATACAAAGAAACGTTCGTTTTCCAAGTGGCACTGTTTCAGCTCTCAGATGTGACGCTCATACTGTCTGTATATAACAAGCGCAGCATGAAACGAAAAGAGATGATAGGTTGGATTTCCTTAGGTCTCAACAGCTCAGGAGAAGATGAACTCAATCACTGGACTGAAATGAAAGAATCTAAAGGACAGCAAGTATGTAGATGGCATACTTTACTAGAATCGTAATGGATGGTGTGAAGTGCGGTTGTGCTTTTCAGGGAGTTTGGTCTCTCAAGGTGATGATCATCCCCGGTCACAATCAACGGATTTGTTGTGGAAGTAGGAAAACCAACAAAAATTGAGCTCAACATTCCATCGTAAAGAATGCACGACGTGCAATGTGGTGGGACTTTAATGTATAACCTTCACTTAGTGTCAGACACTCCCTTGGTGTCAGGGAAGCCTTGCTCTTCGCAGATATGTTAGTGCTCCCTCCCCCACCCACCTGATGCTGTATTTGTTTGGGTTTGTTTTGTGGTTTTCAGAAACATTTTATGTAAGGTTTTCCAAATTAATGTAAGCTCCTCCTTGTGTATTTTTTGTATTGCTATAATACTGTACCTTCTGACCTGCCTGCATTCAGATTAAAGGTCAGTAATTTGCACTTTGCTCTACAGACCATTAACTTTTTCTCAAAAGAAAGAAAATCCAGTACTGGTGGAGAACACTTAGTAATAGAGCAAGTATGAATATACTGTTGGTTTACACTGAGTTTCTTTCCAGGAGCTTAGTACAAGTAAGTTTTTTAATTTTTTTTAATATGCAGTTTGTTTGAAGAATACTAGCATTTGGGCATCAGGTGAACTTTGACGTCATACTAATGTTTCTTCAATCTGTGACAGGAACGAGCACTATATATGGCATAAATTGGGGTTTTTCCCTCTTGCCTGTACTTCTGCCTAATCCAGAGACCAGATCGTTAGTTTGGTCCCTTCCAAGTCTCCTTAGACAGGTTGTACTGTAAAACTATGTAACTTTCTGTTGAAAGCACTTCCTGTATTCATGTATTCCAATGTAGGAAGCTCATAGAGCACGACTTTACTAAAATATATTTTCATTAAACGAATTGATATAGATTTCTTTAAAATGTCAGCAGTTGGAAGTTAGGTTGAAAGACTGTGAAGGAAGTGGCAGCAGTTGGACTACTCTGAATGGGTGTGAAATACCGTGACTTTGGTTGAAATGGGTATCCATTGGTGTCTCTTCTGAGCTGTTTTAGAGATTACCATACGCCACTTGTTGGAAGTAGAGGGCAGACCAGGAGTTTTTATCTTTCTTCTTGAAGAAGAGAGCATCAGTAAGTTGTATTTCTAGTGATTTGCCAGCAATGGAATGAATGTTCACACGCAAAATGGAAGTTTGCTTTGCTCAGTGTTCGAGTTGGGAAGCAGAGCTTTCTAGCGATGCGGTTGAGAAGCCACAGCATCACAAGAAGGTTTGCCACCAGAGAAACACTCATGGCTTCCACTGAAATTAGGGAAATACCAGTGCTTCTGAGGTTCCTGTTTGTCCCAAATACTTTAATTGGAATCACGCTAATTTACTGACTGTTGAATCTAATTCATTTTACTAAAATTGGGGGTTATTGAGTAAATGTATTTTTTAAAGGCTGCCCAATTCACGTATTCTTTTTGCCTGTAATTGTAAGTTTCATTTACTTTTAATTGTTGCTGTATGGAAAGCAAGCAATCTTTTTTCTTGTAAATGATGGTGATGTCTTACAAATATGAGACCTCACTGACTGTTGTAGCCCTTGGTGGGTAGAAGAGTGAAGTTTTGGATTCTGTTGAGAGAAGTAGTGGCAGCCTAGAGCGTTCTCATTAGGACAAATGTTTTGGTCTTGAATTTCTTTATAATACCTTTGAACAATCCTGGCTTTAGGCTATACAGGCAGTCAAGTACGATGAGATTGAGACAGTCAGTATACTATAATAAAGATATTTTGCATGGTTCTCAAATTCTCACACTACTTAGCAATTTCATTATTTCCTTTTTAAAGGATATTGTAATGCGACTTCTTGGTTTATTTGGTGCCTTTTGATGGGTTTATTTTGCAGAGCCAGGCTTTCAGGTTTTATTGATTCAAAGATTTAAAACTTTATTACAGGCCTTTCTTTTTTTTCTGGTGTTTCTTTAAACAGGAATTGTCTTGCAGTAATACAAGTTGTCTCTTTCAGTCCTTTTTGTTGCTCAGTTTGTGAAATGTAATGTTGAGTGTAGAATTTAATAAAAAATCAACATTAATTTTATATGCATAAGGAAAATGCTTAGATTTTCCCGATCCTTTCAGCTTTCTGTATAATAGAAACACTGCCTTAGAAGCTAATCAAAAGCAATTTTGCAGTGGATGTGGAAGTGTTTTTACTCATGCTGTTTGTGGATATTTGGGTGCTCTTTCCTAAAGCTGAAAGTTCTCTTGAATATTGTCTCTTTGCACAGGTTTTGCTTTATAAAATAACGTGTGATATTTAACAGCAAGAACTGAGGAAATTCATTCCAGTGGAGAATACATTTAACATCACCATTGAACAAGTGAAGTCATCAGTTTGGAAGGTGCAGCAAATAACCTCTTACAGAACCAAACTAAACTAAACTGTCATGACTTGGGTTTCTGTTTGTAGGTTGCATTGCTTCCGTTTTACATCTAACCATTCATGTTTCTGAGACACTGACATTTTCATTTACACACAGCCGAAGTTTATAGTAGCCTGTGTTGGGCACATTTGGGAAGAGGAATCTCTTTGTAGATCCATGTGACTCTTCTCAAGGTATCCAGGTCCAGTCTGTGCTTCACAGAAAGAGGTTTGGCTTACTTGGATTTGTCCTGTACAAAGGCTGGGAACTGAATGTGTAAAGGATGGAAATCAGAGTTTAATTTTGAGGCAGCAGAATATGGATTTGCCATGCAAAACCAGTCACACCAATAATGGGATTCACCCTGCGATTTTTATGAATTAGTTATACTATCAATAGCTGTCGTGTTGTTTTTTCTTCCTAGATCCCATGCTTAGGATTTTTTTGTAATTTTGTTTTTCTTATTGTTTTATGTAAAGCTATACTCTTGTATTTGAAATCTGCCTGTAGATGATTTTTTTTAAACCCTGCATAAGAGCCTATACATAATGTGGGTTTTTGTGCATTCAGTTAGGTCTTAAACAGGGAACAGAATTTCTAAATTACAAAGTATCAGAAACAGGGGCATTAGTGTTTTTCCTCTGAGTTGTCTGTGCTTGTTGTCGTAGCTTTTTGTTGTTTTCCTTTGTTCAGAAGTACAGTAAATACTTGGTAGTGTTTATCAAACTATTTAATTACTTTTCAGTGTGCTAATATACCACATAGAGAATGATTCTTGAATTGAATCTGTTTCCTGTCAATCTAGCCTTAAATAATTATAGAACAGTGACGTTCTTACAGATTCTATTCTTGAAAATATTGCATCCTTCCTGCATAAGATCCATTTGGTTTAATGTTTAGAACATTTCACATAGGTGGTCTTTGAAGTATTATAAATATGAACAAGCTGGTTAGTTCCTTTCTGTGGTAAGGGCAGGAGCGTAAGGTAAAGGCAGTACAGGCAAGCGTGAAATCACCGCGCAGAAGGATGGGGGGTTGTACAGTCTCCGCAGGACATTGCTGTCTCCCCACACATGTAGAGGGAAGGAGTCAGCAGAGCTGTGCTTCTGTTCCCCGTTCAGCCACGCAGCACAAAGACGAAGGATAGAGCTGGTAAGGTTCAAAGCTTAGCCCCCGTGGTGCTGCCTCATGCTCAGGACTTGACATCCGCATTGTAACCACACTGATGGGTCTGACTGCAAAGACAGAAGTTAGGCAAGGTGTAAGTTCTGCTACTGGAGAAATAGGACATCATTTCTAAATCCAGGTAAAATCCTCTAACCTGTTAGTATTTAGATTTCAAAATATGGCGAGCCCTTGGAATAAATGTATGTGCTTTTACTGGAGCTGAATATTGTCAATTAAGAGAATACGTGAGCTAAAACCAGACTTTTTGGCATTTACTGTAGGCGATGTTTTCACCTGCAAATTTTTGCCACCTTTCCTGATGGCACATATAGTGCCAGCATCAGTACCTTCCCATTTTTCACACCTTTGGAGCGATTTCTTTTTGTTGCCTAAAATTTGTGTTTGTGTTACTGATTTTTTTTCTCTTTTCTTGCTAATGACTTGCTCCTGCAGATTTCCCAGCACCCTGAGAAGTTGTGGCAGTCACTGGACCTTAGAACTCAGTGGCATTCTGCACCTCTTACAGTAAGGTACTGGTGCAAACTGACCTGTCCAACTCCTTAAGATTTCTGAAATGCAAACCATCAGCTTTAGTATAGGGAAACAGAAGAAAATGTTGTCTTTGAAGGAGGTATTTTAATGTAGGGAGTGAATACAGATTGCGCTTACAAGTTCTAACAGAAACCCCGTGGTAAAATCCGAAAATGAGGTTTGAGGGGAAGCCTTTTGGCCTGAGCTGTTCCAACAGCAGAATGCCCTTTCATTTAATTCAGACTTGTATTGAGCCCTTTACTTATTCATCACACTTTTCTGGAGGGGAAAAAAAGCTGTCTTGTTTAAAGCAGTCTTTGAAATTACGGCTCATCACTTGTAAGGCAGCCTGACTCCCTCCTGAAGCTGAATAACAGCTGAACATCCATTTAATTCTCCCACTGATGTGCCTGCCTTCCTGCCATTAACGTTAACGAGAGGAGCCCATGGGCATTGACAGGAGCGTAGGCCTGACCCTGGCAGCGTGATGTGCAATAAGGCAGTGGTACAGCATGGCACCTGCAACACAATCAAATATGATTTCCATTATCAATAGGGTTAAAAAACCCAAATACCAGATAGTGTCACAAACTGGGTATTTAATCATTATCCCTTTTGTTTCTTCTTTTCTTCTGAAATATTGTTAAAACTTCAGTGTTAAAATGTTAAAGCAATCCCCAAACATCTTGATTGTTTGAACTGGAACGTTCAGCAGAATTTATTGTTAGAACGAGCCATCAAGAACGTTCTGTATCTTTTCTCTGTTTATCTCAACTGCCAGATTTTGTAGGCCTTCACAGCTGGATTTCAGACTACTTAGTTCTGATGGTAGTTTTTGAGGGGAAGGGCACGAGAACGTTTGCTTGTCAGTGAATCAACACCTAATGAAGAGGTGTCATCCGAGAGTGAGAGCCTTAAAATAAGAGACAACTTCATCCAGTGGCAGTGACTCAGATTCCACTCTTGGAGCCTCCTGGCCCTCGAAGGGCCTTACTCAGAGAAACCGTGTCATGGGAACTGTGCGAGTTTGTACATTCAAAGCAGCACAGGTCTGTGTGGGCATTCCATGGCTTCTAACCTAGTGGTTTTTTCGGATGGAAGCAGGGTAGATGGTGTTTGTTTGCCTAGGGTGAGTACCAGCTGGCCTTGGGCAGCATGGATTAGTTTAGCCTTAAGAACTTAACCGCTGTCCCTCCTTAAGTTCAAGCAGGGTTTCTTCCTTTCTGCAGACTCTGCAGAAATCTTATGCACCCAACGTATCTGCTTATATTACGCCCACCTGAATACGGCACAGTTGTGTTAATGCTAGCAGGCTGAGTTCATATGCAGCATGGCGTGACTGAATTAA
Organism: Eurypyga helias; assembly: GCF_000690775.1. Classification (NCBI taxonomy): domain Eukaryota; kingdom Metazoa; phylum Chordata; class Aves; order Eurypygiformes; family Eurypygidae; genus Eurypyga; species Eurypyga helias. The sequence continues at coordinate 19,914 of NW_010234294.1, forward strand.
TAAATTGGTCTGGTGCGTGCTAGGTCAGGTTTTGCTCTGCAGGCTTTTGCTGGTATAATGTAGAATAAGATCCTTATGGAGAGGAATGCAGCAGGGGAGTGAGTAGTATTGCTCTGGTAGGAATGAAGAGCAGGGAACAGCTACGCCCAGAAAATGGGCAAGGCTAGCCTGATTGCAAGAAGTCATTCACTTCAAAGGAAGCATCTACTGGTGGAGCTGGCATAAAGCCTTCAAAAGCTGCACGTCTTTGAGGATCCTCCTCAGGAGAGCAGCAGCAGTGATACCATACCACTGAAGGAATACCTCATGGACATTCAGGGATGTAATTAATGTCATCCTTTATTTCTCTTTTACCTGAGGACAGGAATCTTGCCCATTGTATCGAGTTATTTTTTGTGTTTTGCAGATTCTGTGGACGTTCACTGCCTGCAGAGGGTCTAAAGTGGATTGCTTTATAACTTTCTGTTTGTTTCCAAAGCATGAGTTTGAATGAAATTACAGAATTAACTAGAAGCACTATCATAACTCTGAGGTGTAATCTCTAGGCCCCAGTGCAAGCAAGGAGCAGGGCTTTGAACAAGTTTTGATAGTAAATTTTGCAAATGGCTTATTATGACATTTTAAGAAAATTTCGAAGCAGTTGAATGTATTAGGGAATATTTACAAACAAGGAGATAGAGCAATGATTTTTTTTTTTAATTATTGTTATACAGCCAGTTTGCTGTCCTTTCCAGTAAATCACAAGGTTCATTAGTGCTCAGTACTGTTTCGTTTACGATAACTGTTTTTAATGTGATTTTCATGACAAAGTGTAATTAGCGAAATCTTTTATTCAATTTTTTCCCTTTCTTTGCTTTTTTTAAGGAGACATTTCTCCTTATATAATATATATACTTTGTTACAGAGCTTTCTTACCTATTTTTATATAAGATGATTTAACAATGTAAAATTAAATGCTCTATGAGCAAGCTGTATCACTGTTACTCAAACTAAAGTGCTAATATAATGACTAAGGGCCTGAACCTACTGCCTTTTACTCAGGTCCTGGTTTAACCACACGTCCTTCATGTTGTGTAGTACCTTTCCCTATAGGCCATTCCATCTATTTCTCCGGGATGACTCAGAGAAAGGCACAATTAACATGAATAACATTGGTAAAACTGAGCCTCCTCTCCATTCTTAGTGGGACGTTTGTCATGAGTAAAGGCTGCTGGCTCTGTCCCAAAACTGTAGTTATAGATTGTAGTTCCCTTGATCTTCAGTAATTTTGAACTTGTTTTCTGGTGACTATAAGCTAATAACTGACCTTAGTAAATACAAATACTGAATTGTGCTGTTATGAGCAAGATTATTAAAATGTGTTTCACACTGTAATTCATTCTTTCATTGGGTTATTAAGGAATTGGATTTGTCAAGAATTGTATCTCATAGAGATAGCACTCACTCACCGTGTTTTCCAAAAGTTTGAAATATACAGTATGTAGCACTTTCTTGCATACTTTTATACTGCCTGTATGCCACCGATGCACTCGGTGCCTTCTTTCTTTTGTATAAAACTAATACATAGAGAAACTGAGGTTACGGTGTGTGAGCAATGTCACTGCGACTGAAGAGATGTCTTAACCTGATAACTCCTGGTACAGGAGGTTTCAAATGGCAGTTCAGTTTAACACAATGCATTTCTTTGAAGTTTTCCCCTTCCCTTCCTCGCCCCCCTTTCCAAGAAAACCTCCTCATACGACTGTTTATTCTTGATCCCTGTGTCTGATGTAGGTCACATGGTGTTAACCAAAGAACCAAGTCTGTTTCTAATTCTTTGGACAAATAATGTTTGCTATTAAAGACAGAAATGATGTAATGGATCTCTTTGAACAAATATAAAATAGGCTTCTGTAAATGTGACTCACAGCTGAGAATACAAGATACCTCTTTTCTGACTGGTCGTGCATTATTGTATCAGTAGCAAAGTGTTTGAATGGTATTTCTTCGTGCATTTTAATGAAAATCCCATGACAAGCAAAAGATACGTCGGTCAGTGCTGCCAAATCAGCTTGTTTTACCCAGTTTATGCCTGTATCTGAAGTGTGCAACTTTGAGAACAGACTCGGCTTTTTTGTGTCTGAAGTCCTGATGTTGTATGGTAACTGTCTAGTGTATGCTGGTCTTACAGAAACAGGCTCATGCTGCATCGTGTGTACGTTTCCTACCACTATCCCTTCCTTGTATAATTTATGTAATATAACAGGTTTCAATTACTGTTTCAACTTGAAATTCCTTAAATTTCAGTGCATGTATAGCCTTAAATATTTAAGACACCAAGCACAGTTTTAATGGGAACAGGTTATATTTGCAAGTCCTGTTTGGCAGAGAAGTCAGAGAATTATTTTTATATGTCAATCAAAGATTGTAGAAAATGGTTATATTGCAGTCATGTTATTAACCATGCTCCTAATTATATGCATTTTAAAAAAAGCGTTTTTCACTGAATTTTTTAGAGGTGACATACCACTGCTCATTTCCTTTCTTAAATTTGCTTAATTAAGTTTTGTACTTTCATTTCTGTTACGGAACCTTGGAGACCCTAACTAATATCCATGACTGAATTCATCCTTATTTTCAGAATTCCTTGGGCTGCTTGTCTTTGCTTTTAAGTTGCATAAGCAGTAATTAAAATTCCCTTTTTTTCCTTATATTTTGACAGTAACATGGTTAGAACAAATGACTGTTTGCAACTGTTTCTGCAGTTTATTAAAGTCTTAGGACTTTTTTTGAAACTGTCCTTATAATCCAGATGAAGACGTTTCGTGGCATTTGGGACCGCGGCAGGTGGAAACCGGAGTTGTAGCGATGAATGTGCAGATCTGCATATTGGGTGTCAGATTGTAAATCCCCGGGGGTATTTATAATTAAGTGTCACGTTGTAGCTACAGTATCTCCAGTTGTGTGTTGCCAGATACTTCTTCATTTGTTTTCTTTATTATTACATAGCAAAAACCTACTTTCATCACTTTGTGCTACTGTATATTGATCTTGAGGGTTTCTGGTATGCAAGGTTCAATGTTGTCAGTTCTCTTTTTGTAAAAAAATCAAAAAAGCTGGACTTTGAGCACACACATCCCATCACTATTCTGATTTTGGGGAGAAGCAGAATGCCACCAGCTCTTTTGAGTTATATTTACCTGTACAGCACAGGTAACCTTAATCAAATCCTTGTTAGTTTGATTAAAACACGCTATAGTATATTTTCAGACCATGGATCTGTCATAACATTGAAATAGTCATTTTCCATACCTGAAGCTTTGCAGCTGTGGATTCGTATTTTGTTTGTTCTCTATTTGTATTGGTTACTCTGTGAAATGTATTTTTGTCAATTTGAGGACTGGAGTGGGTATCCTTTGGTTATTTCAAAGTATTTTCTGTACGTGGAATCAGCTTTTTGCATGTGAACTTAATTGCTGGAAAGTATTTGGAGGGGGGGGAAAAAAAAGGAAAAATTACTTTTAAAAACGGTTGTTGTCACTTTCCTTTGGAATTCATTAGGTCGTAAACAAATGTAATAGACTTCACTGTTTAGAAGATAGTAACGCTTGGTCAACCGTTTGAACTGCTGTCTGTGTTAAAGAGAAGAAGCACTTTTTTCATTCGGGTAAGCTAAACTGATCCAAGCCCTTACTTTTGGCTCCGTTTCCACATTTCCTAAGTTTCCCCAATTCCCTTTCTATTCCTCTCAGTCTTTGTTGATGTCATGAATCTTCTGCTTACAGAATTTTCAGTTAACCAATGTGATAACGTTCTGAAAATATGATGTGTATACTGGCAAATAAAGACACACTCAGGTGATCATTCTGATTGACTTTGTACAGTTTTCTTCTGGGATCATCTATTATCTCTGATTATCTCTGCTTCATTGTCCCACATATATGTCTTCAGAAAAGATTTCATCTAACTTTTGTGCTTAACATCCACCTTCTAAGGAATTAGCAGGCTGAAATAATTGAGATTTGATCTGAACACTTTCCATAAGTAACAAGTGTAATTTTACTGTGACCCAGCTTAGATCTTCTATACTGTCTTCTGATGATTTCTTTGATACCTGTTAGGAAAAAAAAAAAAAAAACAGCTTTCTGGGCTGTTGTGGTAGCTCTGCTTTAGGATGTGCCTGAATATATGTACGTTTTAAGACACATGGCATACATCGGGGGAAAAAAAAAAAAAAGCCCAAAAAAACTGGTACAACAATTAAAGCACTTTTTTTCCTATGCTAAAGGTAGGAAGACTTAGTTATAAAAATACTCTGTCATTTCTTCCCATTTCTGCAGATGAAAGGAGACTGCTCACTGACTTTTCCTGTGTGAAAGTGCAGAGAGGGTTGCATCTCTTTGCTCTGTGGTCCTGGTTGTCTGGACCCAACCTTGTCATTTCTGCACATCCCAAGACTTCTGCGAATAAGATAACAAGGTACTTGCTGCTGGTTTTGGCTGGCATCTCCAAGAGGCTGTACACTTGCAAATAACTTATCATTCCATATGGAGTCTGGTACATATTTGGTGCTCGAGAAACTTTGAGAGGAGCACTCACGTTGTGTCCATATTCTTTAGAAGATGTTACAAGACATTTGGCACCCTTGTCTGTCAGGAAAAAAAATCCACATATGTTTTTCTTGAGATTATATGAGATCTATTAAAAAGTGATAATATGAATAATTAGATAGTTGTTTAAAAGTGAGGATTTATGAAGCTGAAAACATGACAGAGTAAGTGAAATAGATATATTATCTGTGTGATGATAGTTGTTGACCATTTATGAACAGCCATTTTCTACTCAAAGATCACAGAAAAGAGAGTTAAACCTGTGAATGAAATTGAGCTTTCAGCTGGACGTGTGGCACCTTTCAGTCACCCATGTTTCGTGTGTGTAGCTGAGCCGAATTACGTGTAAAGCTCATAGTCGTTAAGTAGTTTGTTGTGCAACAATAATTGCAGAGCCAAGTTACTTCTATGAAGATAACACCTTTGCCTGTCAAAGGTTTTCTCTGAACAGTTGTCTTCCTGTGGCAAATTCCACATTAGATGATGTTTAAAATTGCTCTGAAGTCACTAAAAAAATCCTGTGCGTAAGGGCTATTTAGCATTTTCCTGCCAAAATCTGTAGCGTGCATCTTTCTCTAGTATTTTTGGGTTTACAGTCCAGCAGTGCCATTCTAATTTAGTGTTCGATTCATATTAGACCATTCATTTTACCCTTAAATTACTTCCCCAAAATTAATGAGACCATTACTAAGGCATTTTGTTACCTGCTAGTTATTTTGAGTAGCTTAGGGACCCTAAAAAACAAATTTGCTGTTGTGTCGGCATTAAGAATAGTAAGGATAGAAGGAAGCAAAAAAGGCAGAAATTAAATAAACTTTCATCAAGTAAGATCATGCAACAAATCAGCTGGGCTTTAGATAAATGATTTATTATTAAATTCAAGACCTAATAGGCTTGTGTGTTCTGAGTGTAGTTTACACTGGTTTGTTTTCCACTTAATTAGAGGCCTTACATTTCGTCTTATTAATAATGAATATCCTCTTGTCAAATTGTGTAAGCTCATGTTGAACTAATACGTATATTTTACAGGCAGAATAAAATCTCCTCTCGTAGCCTTTCATATTATTTCATTGCATTATGCAAAAATGACAATCTGCTTTTAGTTTTGCTGGTGTGAAGTAAGGAAACTTCAAACCCTCTTTCATTCCTGGTTGAGAAACTCGTGGTTTCAAGAACGGTGATGAAGGTAGTCCAATTTGTCACCCACTGTTTACAAATAAAGGTTAACTGTAAAGAGAAATTCAGAATAGCAGGCCAGCTCGGCTTTATAAATGTAATGAATTAGTGTAAAAGATAATCAGTCAATAATCAAAGCTTAAGTTATGTCCCGTTGTATCAGTTCTTGTGGCTGTGGTTTAACAGTTCAGACAGGGAGCAAGCTCAGACATGCCAAAGGAGCCAGATTTGTAACCTATTTGTTCGTAAGAGTTAAATACACATTTTCTATGATATTGCAGCATTTTCACCTGCCTATGCAGAGACTTAAAGTACCGTTAGACTAAAATGTCACTCACACAAGCCTTTGCTAATTAATGCCTTCACCAGAAAGAGCCTGGCATTCTTAGGAAATCAGGGAGATACAGAACATAGAGATCATTCATATTTATATATTTTTTTTTAAAAAGGCAGGAAAAAGATAAGGCATTTAATCAGCTATTTTAAAAGGCTGCAAAGCATTCAGCTAGGCCAAAAGACATGAAAGGGTAGCCAGATCTGAGCCCCAGTGGCAAATTGTTGCAGGTTTCCGCGGCCATGTAAAACAGGAGCCAACAGACTACCTGAAGGCATTCGTTGCCCCTTCAGCCTTCGCCGTCTGGTACGCGTGCAGCCAAGCCGGCAGCTGGGGTGACGATGTTCTCTGTGAGACCCTGTTTCCAAGCACGTGGTTTTAAACTGGATGTCACGGAAGCCTTGTCAGCGAATACGAACCACCGGCCCCGGCGGCAGTGCTGGTACATATTGTAAAGGCGTAGGGTTGATTGGGAAACGGCAGTCTGGCCGTGCCCAGGCTCTGAGCATCTCTGTTCACAAAGCAGGGCGAGGGCATGGTGGTATCTGTTGCTCTAAGCATGAGACTGGGAATCAGGAATACCCTTTAATTCCATGTTTGATGCAGGCTGTCGTTGTAGCCTTAGCTTATTTACTTGGCCCTTATTGCCAAAATTCCCATTTTCTTCCATGTCTTTGATATATCCAGGCACTAAATGATCTGTCATGCTATTAGATTAACCAGTAAAAGTGATGCACGCCTTCTGTTGCAAGATGGTATGAAATGCTCGCTCTGAAGCCTTGCTGGAGGGATTGCTGCATGTGGCGCTGTATTCAGAAGAACGCTTTCTGCTTATGCTCACACGTGACAAATAAGTGTGCTGAATACCTCGGTAATGCAGGTTTTTTGTGACTCTCGCTATCAACAAGAGGCACTGAAGGATCAGGATCAAGCCTAAGATGACTTTTTAAAAGTTTTCAGTGGGTGGGTTCCCCAGTTGTGACTGAATTAGAGCCTGAAGGAGTGCCGGTGCATGGAGGGGAGTGGAAGTGCACAGCTGGAGCAGAGCTGTCCTGGCACTTAGCTCGGCTAAATACGATGCTGAAACCACTACCTGAGAAAACTCTTAGGAATACAGTGGCATTTTACACTCGTGACTGTTGCCTGTGAGGAATCTATCCAGTCACTTCTCATCCTACTGTGAAATAATCTTGTAAAAATTGTTAAAGTGGAATTTATAGGGGTGAGCAGAAATTATTTAAAATACTTATGAAACACCACAGAGAATCATTTTAATGGGACAGAAATTGCTACTTGGTCCTGGTATAAATCATTCTTTCAAAAAGTCAATTATAAAATACATAGCAATGTCATAATTTAAAATTGTGTACATTAAATATGTTTGATGTTATTTTGCAGGTTCTCTTAAACCTCCAACAATGCTCCCTCTTTTTTTTTTTTTTAACTTCTTCCATCCCCGTGACATTTGTCCCACAGCATGAGCCGTTAGAGAACACAGGCTGCCCTTGTTATCTGACACGAGTCCCAGTGGAAGGATTGCCGGTGTTGCTGCCTGGGCCTCAGGGAGCCCTTTGAGGAAGGGGGTTGGTGCGTGACCCTCGTGGGAGCACCAGCACCACTAGGAAGCTGAGAGGGCATAACTGCTGAAGGGAATTTGAAAGTGGGTGTATCCAGACAATCTGTAAAGATCTGAGGATGCTGGTACCCAAACCACCACACATCTCAGGCGCAGATTTGCTCCTCCACTTCCTCAGCTTTTTAATGGAATGGGGTGATCCGCCCTTAGGCAAGCATTTCACTGCCAGAAATACTTCAAGGGATTGTTCTTCTCTGAGTGCATGTCCCACCCTCTCTAATTATGCATAATATTTCACTGGAAGCTTTCTCAAAGGTAGGCATGCGGCGTGAGATGCATTACGTCAGCTGTGCAGAATACGGTTAAATGGCTCATTGTCATTCTGGGCAAGCCAAATTAAGCATCCCCGGTAAAGGCTGCAGTCAAGAGAACAGAAGCTGTAAGCCGATTCAGTGAAGCCACCTAACCACTGGATGGCAAGCACTTCTGCCTTGTAGGAGAAGTAAAAATGTGGTTTGTGTGAGAGGTGGTCCTGAAAAGAAAGTTACCGCCTGGGGTGGTCTGCAGGCAGAGCTTCGGCCTTCCCCTGTATCCGCTAACTCAGCAGATTTCTCAGCAAGTTATTGCACATGATCTTACCTGGTTTCTTTTCTGGATACAGTGTGGAGCTATGCTTTTCACTTTAATATTTCCTGTTGTGATTGGATACTTAAACATGGAACAAATACTGACTACAGGGTGTAGTCCTCTGTCAAGTCAGCGTAGTGATATTCCTAACCTAACCCTGAAATGAGCCGGTTCCAGGATAAAGCCTAGAAAGCTCTTAGCTGCTGCACACCGGTTTAAGGGAGGAGACAAATACATCAATCCTAATTTAATGGGCGAATTTTCAGGTAGACAGTAATTGAGTTGGAATTTGGCCAAAGCCTTGAGGTTAAAGAACCTACTCTTATGAAATGTATTAGAGGATCTTTAATGAATGCAAGCGGTTGAGATCACAGTTTTATCTCTTCTGCAAGGGATAGCAGAAAATGCTCATTTCCCTCCAGAAATACTGTGTTGCCTGTAATCAGACTGGGGCATTGGAAAAAGATGTGCGGCCTTCTGAGACCCCAGAACTGTTCTCTCATCAACAAAGATCTCAGTGTGTTGACCTGTAGGAGGAGTAGCTGGCTCGTGTATATTTGAAATAACCCTCATATCAATACTGAGAAATAGCCCCTAAGCAAGAAAAGAAATCCTGAACTAAATTGAATGGAACTACACTGAATCCAGCGAAGTTGGAGTGGTATTTTTTTTCCTTTTTTGTCTCAGAAATGCTGCTAATTTGCAGAATAATTTCAGACAAGTGTATTCAGCTCTTGAGGTAGACTGGACAAGAAGAGGGTCTCCAGACTTGCTGCTTTTCACAGGTAGATCTTTCCATATCCATCATTTTTTTTGCAATTCTTAAATATTTATTTTTTAATGTAGCTAATGGTTGGAAAAGAAGCGTGTCTGGAAGGGTCCTTGGCAACATAATAAGGAAAATCGATGCTTTACAGATACTGGAGTTTGCCTTTGAAGCTCTCTGGGTGAAAAGAATTGTGTCAGCCTGCTGAAAC
>NW_010234294.1:29211-39887 GCF_000690775.1 Eurypyga helias
GCAAGTTACAGTATGTACAGAGAGGATTGTATTTTGTTACTTTAAACCACTTTCAGAGTGTGATGCTTTATCAGCTGCAATAGAAGTCCCTTTAAATGCAACAGCCTCTGAAATGCACATGAAGGTGTTTACTTCAGAGATTAAAAAAAACGTACAAGTCAAACTTTGTGCAAGTGCTTAAATCTTTCAGTGTGGAATTTGAAACACTGTTTCCTCCACTGATGAGCATGAGAAAAGAGCAAATCCATCCATTTAGATTCTTGTAAATGCTATCCATCAAAGCTAAATTCTTGCTAAACTATCAGAGATGGTGGTTTGTTTGGTCCTTCTTTAACTCTGCATTTACTTTTGGTCTTAATCTCACAGTGGGTGTGTAGTTCCTAGCACACAGACAGGCCTGACATACCAAGTATCTTCGCCTACACTGGGATTATTAAAAGCCTTAATGTTTACACATACATGTGGAATTGCTGAAGTGGTTCCAGGTGAATCAGACTTCGGCTGACTGGTACCTGCTGCAGAGTGCAGTGGCCCTGAGAGGGAACCCCCATTCTAAAATCTGTACAGAAATTTAAGTATTTAACTGGGCTTTTGTTTTAAAGGTATTACTTCCTTTTTACAAGTATACTTTGGAGTGTAACACGTATTCCATGTTACCTGGATCAGACTGGGGGGGAGTAGGAGGAGGCAAAATCAACTGCATTTGAAAACATATACAGTATGTAAACTGAACAAGAAACTTAATTTTAGTGCCCTGCCTGAGATTCCCTGCATTCCCCTAATGCTTTCGTCTCCAGCTTTTATATTTGATTTTTGGTCTGGGTTATTGAAGGATATTTATCCCTCTCTCTTGGAATAATTCTGCTTTTGGAATAATTTCAGACAACAAACACCATCTGTGGCTTAACTTACTGTGACCCACTCTGGCTCCCAGAATAATTTCTCCTACCAATTTATTTCTCAATCATTGGCGGTGTCCTGCTGGATTTTAACTCCTTTTGTGCCCCTCAGATTAGGAACTGCCACCTAGATATTTTTCTTGAGGACTTTTTATTTCTGATTTACTGTGCTTCTTGAAGACATTGCTGTCATTGCTATAAAGTTGTAGGAAGCTGCTAATGCTTCTAGAGAGCTGAACCACACGCAGGAGGCCCACAGAATCTATTTTGTAATTGGTACGTTTCTCAGCATCCAGATTTTTACCTGCTGGGATTTCTTTTTTAAGATGATACATCCTTCTGAGGTTGCAGCGTTACTCCTGTTTAGGACAACCAGGGTGTATTTCCCTAGTTCATAATAACATATTGCTCGAGCGGACTGTCGCCAGCGAATTGCCCTTCCAGTTCTGCGTAATCCTCCGGTAACCTTGTGCAACCTTCTCCCAAGATGTAACAGAAACTTGGCACCTTGCTCCTGGCTCTCCTCACGTTGGGCTGGAGCCTCCCGGAGCAGTACCCTGTGATGTTGCTGTGGGCTTGTTTTTGTCTTGGGACTGCCTGGATCTTTCTTCTCAGGGCCAGGTTCTGCCAGCTTCCTTCAGGCTGAGTAGTCCTGCTGCACCCCATGAAACTCTTTGTGAAGTGAGGTGAACTTGAGGAACTGCTCTGCGGGAGCTGGGCTGGCGCTGCCTTGGCAGCGAGGAGAGGAAAGTCTGTCCCTCCTTTTGTGAAAAGCAGAGAGCACCTGTAACAGAGAGGGACGGCGAACAGGAATGTATTGGGCAGAAGTAGACTCGGGAAGGAAATTAATGTTTAATTTGTTATCGTGGAACGGCAGCTAAGCCAGAGCTAAAAACTACCTCAGAGATTTAACGAGATCTAAATTTTATTTTAGAGTTCCTATTGCAATTTCATTGCAATGACAAATATGACTCAACTGAATAATTGAACTGAAGCTGATCGTTATTCAGCTTTTCTTGGTAGTTTGATGGATGAACTGATAGTGAAGTTCAAAAATCTCTCTCCTTTTGGCAAAAAAAAGGCACAGTTGAGCTCCAGAGTGCATGCCTGAGGGGGACTCTGGATATATATGGTGTCTTGGCTGCTGGAGATGAAGGTGAAAGTGGATATGGGCACTGGAGTGGATATCCATATACAGAAAACACAATGAAAATATATAAAGTAATACCCAAGTGCTTCCCCATATCTTCCTCTGCTGTTTTTTTGAAATGTGGGGAATAGCGTATTCCATTGAAATCAGGAGTATTGCCACGCAGGTTTGTTAAAAGCTATTGCATGTCCCCAGCCATTACTCATATCAGTTAGAAAACTTCATAGGACTTGGGCTGAGCATCTCCCCAGACCCTGGAGCTTAGATGTAGTCCAGCACACACCGAGGGATAAACAAGAAGGTTGACACAGCTGTGCAGTAGCTACATTGGGGGTTTTGGAGCAGTCAGGTGGGAATGGTTTTGGGTAATGGCCATTGCACCCGATCCTGCAATGCTGTAAAATGCCATCCCTCCCACACATCGACGCTGTCGTCCGTGATGGATGTTAGACCCCACACAGGTCTGTGACAGAGGAAAGTAAATCCTTTTCCTCATTTGGTTGCCCACACTCCTCTTGCCTGGAGCTGCCCTGTGTAGAGCAGGGGGACGCTGTCTGCACAGAGCTGGGTTGCTCTAGCTTGAACACACTTGTGTGTTCCCCTTCTCCTGACCCTTAACTGCTCCTCTGCCAGGAGCATGCACAGGAGGCTGTGCCGGGGCACACCATCCTTCCTGGTCCCTGGGAACGTCATCCACGTTGGACTGCGCTGTTCTTACAAACAGTCCCTGCTCGTGGCAGTAAAAGTACTCCTGGACAGGGGAAACGCACACCTCCGCTTTTGCAATGGCAAATGGAAATAGCTGTCTGTGATCTGCTTATTAACTCCGTTACCTCAGCTGGTTTTGCACCTCAATTTTGCCCGTACAAGATTTCTTTTCCCCTCGCTTTCCTTAGTTGCATAATTGTTTTATGTGATAGAAGTGTTTCATGTTATTTTCCCCTTGTTCTGAGGAATGACTTTTTCCTTAACTAGGAGACAGTCTCCAGACAAGGAGACTGAGAAATGGATGGACAGAGTCATGTTAGTAAGAGCCAATCTGAATGCTGTCTCAAGAAGAAAAAAAATAGTCAAATATGAAGTTGTACATCAAAATACAGTATTTTTAATGCTGTAATTTGTGATGCTACCCCAGAAAGCCTGATTTTGGGAAGATGTTGCCAGTGCACAGAGGTGAATGACTGATCCATTCCTGCCAAAAGCATCTGTAACCAATTACGGGTCATTTGTGTTGTCCAGTTGCCTCATGAGCTGCATCATGCACAAAAAAAGGACACTCAACAGCAGTGGTATCATAATTTTATAATCTTTCAATTATTTAGACATTTCTCTCTGATTTATGTGCACTGCCAACATTTATTATGGAAAGAAAACATTTTAAACCATGTTTTTAAATCAGCCCCTTATATCCCATACAACAGTGGGCTCCCTCCCATCTCTGTCCTTCCCAGCCCCTCACCGCAGACCTGCCGTACTGTTGTGGCTGGGGGGGCCTTAATTTTATAATCTTTCAATTATTTAGACATTTCTCTCTGATTTATGTGCACTGCCAACATTTATTATGGAAAGAAAACATTTTAAACCATGTTTTTAAATCAGCCCCTTATATCCCATACAACAGTGGGCTCCCTCCCATCTCTGTCCTTCCCAGCCCCTCACCGCAGACCTGCCGTACTGTTGTGGCTGGGGGGGCCTGCACTGGGAGACCTTTACTCCTGTCACTCAGCTCATCCATTCTTCCCAACCTGTACAAGAGGGTGACCGACCTGTACAAAATACGAGAGAGAATCCAATTCCCAGTATCTGGCAGGGGAAGGTGGTTCCTGCCGGGATGGCGGGTCAGGGCTGTTAGCCCCTGTTCGGTCCTGGCAGAGTGGCAGGGTGGGGAAGTGGCAATGCCTGGGTGGGATCGGATCCTGACTGGCCTTGAGCAGCTGCGTGGTTGCTCCCGGAAAACAGGAGCAGCTGAGCACCGCGAGAGGCTGTGAGAGCTGGTGTAGACCAATTGATTACCGTGATTTTTGACTTGTGGATAACTACGTGTTTTCTACCACGTGCTAGCATAATCGATTTATTCCTAGCGATGGGTCGTTTCTTCTTCTTTGTGAAGTTCACAGATTACAGGATGAAAAAACTGAGGAGCAACAATGCTCTGTTACCTTTTGCTTTTTCCCCCTCCTTCCACACTTGTTACTGGTTTTCCCCCTCCTTAGCTTGGTGTTTGTCCCTCTGCATCCCCTTCCCCACCGCAGCCACCACTCCCCAGCCAATTCCTTATTCTTGACACTAAAATGACCAGCTGTGCCATTACAAATATTAAAATTCCCCCAGTAACCCTGCAGTGTTTAGGAGCTCCTACCTCCCAGCTTGCTGTGCCCACCCTGCCAGCAGCTTCAGGAAGGCGACACCGCACTGGTTTATCCTGGTTTCCTTCCCAGCCCTGACAGCTGGTTATAACTGGTTGAGCGATGGCTGGAGTTCAGCTCCGTTCAGATGTCTCAGACAGTCTGTGTGTAAACATCCTTCCTACTCAGAGGTCCTGTTGGAAGGAGTGTCTGTTGGGCACTTAGTGAATTACAGGCTTAAGAAACTACCTGGTAACGCTGGAGACCTTGAACCAGACGTAGAACTTCCACTAGTGCAGCCCTGAGCGTCTCAAGTAGGTACTTGGCTGCCCATCGGTTTTGGGCGCGCTGTAAAGGGACTTTCTAAAAAAAGCCTGACTCTGGACCAGCATCCCCGTTTGTTTCATCTCGATTTGGAGTGGTTAAATAGGAATTTGCAAAGGAAATGAATAAGGGGACCAGCTTCTTTCGTTTCAAAGGCTTGTCTAAGTAGAACCAAGCGGCAGAGGAATTCAGTGTAAGGTTTGCAATTTTTGTCGCTCTTGTCTAACCAGATTTACATCGTCAAAAACAAAACAAACAAACAAACACACACCACACACCCCCCCCAAACCAACATGAGGGAGCACGAGCAGTTTAGAACGTGTGCATTACAAGTGATAGAGAATATGCATTTATGATTCAAAAAATTTAAACAGCTGAAAAATAAATATGCAAAGTAGATTGTTCTGTTTGCAGATGGTAATCCTGCCACACTGATTTTGCTCAGCTGTCTGATTTTTCAGTGTCTGCATTCCCAGTTCCTGGGGTTCCTGATGAAGAAATAAAATATGAGTCACGGTGCACGGTTACCTTCTGCACATCTGCAAGGGGAACTCGGTGACTGAAAACAGATTATTAGAGGCTGATCACGCCCTGCCGAATTCAGCGCAATGGCAGGGGATTGAAAAAACCCCCCATTCCTTCCCTGCTCTGCCCCTCGTGTACTGCTGTAGGATAAAGGCTCTTGTAGCTCGGCTTGGAGTAAATGGGCTGCCTGGCCCGGCTCTGCCGGGGGTCTCTGCGGGCGAGGACGGCCGGCGGGCAGCATGCTGCACGGCAAGGTGAGGCGCAGCCCTTTCCCTCCCTCTCCTGAGGATGACTCAGGCGGTTATTAAAAATTTCCAGCTTTCAGCTAAAAATGGCATCAGAAGCAGCGCCCCGGAGGGAAGAGATGGAGACGTGAGAAACGGGTTCTGTTCCCGTCTCCGCTTCCTAACGCGTGCACACAGCCGATGTGCAGCTCGTCTGGGAAAAGTTTATTTTGCAATGAGAGGGGTTAGTATTCTGCTAAAGGCTCTTGCAAAGGCTGGATCCAATTTTCAGAGCCTGTTGCCAATATTTGTGAGTCATTTCCTTGGAATCCTACCTTTGGTGTTTATTTCCCTTAGAAGGAAACTTGTAAAAGAATAATAATAGCTCTCATTCTTGGTGGAAAGTAGCACACAGCAAAGTGGGAGACAGCTCGCTCTTTGTTCCAAAACACTTCTTTGTTTTGTTTACTTTCCTCGGCAGACAAACAGTGAAGAAGGCAACATAATTAACCCCGTAAACCCTCTCATTTACAGTGCCGGCGATGTGCGCGCGCTGCTGCACCGGTGCGAAGGTTAAGTGGGGAAGCGGTTTTAATTGGTACCTCTTCCAAGGAACAAGTGCCGAGAACTGCCTTGCGATTTGGGAATTCTCCTGTAAAGGAATGGCTTTGCTTTCCCAGCCCTGCCTGGCTGCTGGGAGCCCTTTTTCTCTCTGCCTTCAGTCCTAATGACAACATCTCACACCTCTTCGGTGTCAAAACCCATCGCAAAGGTTACCTAATCCTGAATGCCGCCGCTTAGAGTTTCCAGCAACGGGAGCAGCTTTTACAGGCAGGATGCTGAAGGGTTTTGCAAACTCCGCTCCCGCTGAGCTGAGCTGATCCTGGCCGGAGCTGCGTGTGCCTAGCAGGGCCACGCAGCCACCAGCGGGGTGGAGGCAGAGAGCATATGAGACGTTTTGGCTAAGAACACTGGAAAAATATATTTATGCTTACTGAAATGAATACCACGGGGCTTTATTGTTCTCCTAGAGCAGGCAGGCAAAGCAGCCGTCAGGAGATAGCTGCAGTAAACTTGATGTCACCTTTTCTCCTATCTGCCAGAGCCCTGTGGCAAAAAAATAGATTGCAAATCTGCTTGTATTTTCATATATTTGCATAAATTCGAGTGCAGACTATAGCTCTTAGAACCACCTTTTAAGAGTTCATTGCATATAGGCTACCCAGAGTACTGGTAGGTGACATAAACCTACAGAGAAATAAAAGAGGAAACCTCTTTTCTGGCGGTACAGAAACCTCCTCTAGTTCTGCTTCACACAGACCAGAAGCAGGAGAAAGCGCCAACTGTTAAGAATTCAAAAGAACGTTTTCTTTTCTCATTCCTTTTTTCTCTGGGAAAAAAAAAAATGCTTGCTGAGAAAATCAGGAGACTCTGACAAACTGGGACGGAGTAAATACGAGAAGCCTTTCTGGGAAGAATTCAACGGCCAAGTAGGGGAAAAAAAAAAAAAAAGATGGCATGTGGGAATTAGGAAAGTTAGAGAACTATTTGCTTGGAATTCTGTCTTGGGAAAGAGACGCTCGAGCATCTGGGGTTGTGTAATCTAAATGAGGACAGAGGTTAAGTGAAGATACCTTTGAAACACTTTCACGGAAGGGCTGGATCTTGACACTGAAATTCCTTTTCCACCAAACAGTAAGTCCAGCTCTAGAAAAAGATGGGAGGAAAAAAGGCAGAAAAGAAGAAAACAGTGGATTCCTTGAAATTCCCTGAAGCAAGGGCCAAGAAATACAGGGAAAAACACTAGACTTGGCAGGTCCATAGTTTATCCATACCTCCAAAGGATGAAGAGCTGAATTGACCCCGTTGGCACACAGACCTGTTGTTCTACCAGTCTCGTTACTTCGGCCAGCCTTAACCCGTTCATTCCCCCTTGTCCCACGCTTGTGTTGGGTGCTGTTTCTGGCACGAGGTGCAGCTGAAGGAACAGAAAGCCATCATTGTCCGCACTGTCCCGCTGCCACCTGCCCTCATTCCCCTCTTCCCTCTGCTTCCTCCCCACAGTCTCCGGCTGGTGGCTCAGCATTCCGTCGCTGCAGACCAGGGACCGCCCTGCACTGGCGCAATGAGGTACTGCCATTCTCAGCTATTTCATATCTACAGGAGGAGGTCATCTCTCTCTCTTTGCCTGCTCCCAACCCGTAGCCTGTCTCTTGGACGTCCAATTTCCAGTTTAAATCCAGCATGGCCAATTCTAGACGCTTTTCCACTTGCAGCCTGGCTGCTCGCCTTGCCTCCAGAGCCCCTGACTCCATGCTTTCCTGTACTGTGCCCAGGCTGCCCCAGCGTGCTGCAGCTCAGCGTCCCCAGCCTTTCCACTGCTTCATTCACAGCATCGCCCTAACTCCATGCACATCTATCCAGATGATAAACGTTTTAATCAAGGCCCTCGTTATCTCCCATCTCTGGTTGTAACTTCCTCCTCCTTGAACTTGTGACATATCAGCCCGTTTGATCTATTTAAACGCAAGCTCTCAACATCCTCTTCCCTGTCCGCTGCTGCGGTCACAGCCAATCCGCCTCCTGCCTTTCCTCCTTATTTGCCTGCATCCAGGCTGTTATTTTCACGTGCTAGGTTGTCGCAGCTCCGCTCTAGCTGTCGGCACTCCACCATCGACTCTGCTGCACGGCTCTGCTCTCTTCACCGGTGACGCGGGCATCCTCGAGCATTTATCGGCGTTCCCAGGGGAGCTGTGTGCCCCTCTTTGTGATGCTTTTGCCTCCCCTCAGCTAATGCTGTGGTAGCTAAAACCAGACCAGCTGATTTGGTGACACCAAACTTTGTCACAGCAACCATGAAGAGTAGATAGCCTGGGATCGGTTGGGTTTTGTTGTTTTCAATGTACGTACACTGGTCTAGGCATGCAACTGTGCCTTTCCCCGTCCTCCCTCCGGCTGTCTCTTCCTTTCGTAGGCTGTGGGTCTGCACAGCCCGCGCGCAGAGCTCCTGCATTGGGTCTTCTGGTTGTTTCTGCAGTGTAAAGTTTTCTGTAACGCCAGAAAGGTAGCAGCTACCAAAACCGATGGTAACTTTGTTTTCTGAGCACTGCAACCCAGATGTTAACAACGGTGTAGCCCGGTGAAGAAACGCTGTTCTCTCCCCTAGCCCTTGTTGTCACGCAATGGAAACGCTCCAGACTGTATAAAAGACTGACAGGGCTGCTGCATTAGGTACAAACCCAGGAGTTAAGAAAGGAATAGCCACCTTAAGTCTATTCCCTCGCCTTTACTGATCTTGGTGAGACCTGCAGCATTATTGTCAAAGGCATTTTATACTGAAGTTCGGGTTTTTAGAGGCATTCTGGAACCGTATAAAGAGCCCTTTTCACTGACATCGCATCAGGCTTGTTATAATCTGAATGGCATCATTACAGTTCTCTCATTAACATCATAATGGCTCTGGAGGAATAGCGAGTGAAAACCCAGCAAATGGAGCAGCGTCCTCGCAATGTGTAGTAGTCTTACTGGGTGAAAGCTGCAGAGGGAAAAAGTTTGACACTGTAACCTTCAGGCTGCTGCGGGTGCCTGGGGGTGTCCTCGCACTGCACGCTTTTGGCTGACAACATGGAAAAATTGCGGTAGCCTAAGGATGGAGGGCTGGCTTCAATAAAAAACGGTGCCTGGCTGCCATGCCACTGAAGCCCACACAAGGCTCCCGAATGGATTTTTCAAAATTGAATCCAGCCCCGAGTGTCAACCTTTTGCTGGAACTTTGTGCCATAGAGGTATTGTATGCTCAAACATACATCTTTCATCCTTCGCTTCCAGTGGCGTTAATGGAAACATAACAGTGCGCGTGCTGTTCTGCAAAGCCTCATTGAAACGACCAGGATTTTGGATGCAATCCCTCCATTGCATATGATCACGTAATATAAATGGGACGGGCTTACGGCCGGAGGACGATGAGATCTGGTTCTATTTCTGGCTCTGACACTGATTTGCTGCATGACTTCTGGCAAGATCCTCAGGAGTGGATTTTGCCACCCTTAATGCGGAAAAGCGGCGGGTTGGCCCTTCAGCAGCAATGCCAGAGGTCCTGTGCATGGGGCTAAACACCACCTCGTGCTTCGGGCTTTCAGTGTCACCGTGCCCAACTTTCCCTCTGAGGAGGCTGACTCTTCCCATGTGCTGGGTCCTCGCAGCTCCCTTGCCACTCCTTTGCAGCAGCTGGAAATCAGCGCTGCTGAAAATCAAACGGGAACAAATCGCCTGCCCAGAGTCACAAGCCCTTTCAAAAGCCTGGTTCTCGGCGTCTGCGTGCTGAAGCAATCCCCTCCCTACAAAACCGGGCTTTATTTTGTAGCCGAGTGCCACCGATGCAGCTTCCTAATGCATGCTGAGACCCACAGGCTTGGACTGGGGCTTTGGCTTTCTGGTTGGCGGTTGGGTTTTTTTCCTCGGGAAGCCCTATTATTTATGCCTCGGTTTTATGCAGTTTGGAACCATGGAGCACGTGCATGGACAGTAGCTGTTTATAGACGTTAGCTGGCCTGCCTCTATTAATTTTGTGAGTTGTAAACAGCAGAAGCAGTTCGTTTACTTTACTGGCTGTCCAGAGAACTCAGTTTTTTCAAGATAAATCAGCAGCACTGTGCAGAAGTCATCCCAAGACTTCCTTCCTTCCTTCCTTCCTTGCTTCCTTCCTGTGTGTTTCTGCTCAAGCACAGAAAGACCTATTAGTGATGAAATATGGTAGGAAAAAAATGCACAGTCGAAATCTCTGATACTCATTAAAAAAAAAAAAAAAAAATCCACAAATGTATGCTGAATTCATTCCGAGCAAAGAAACCCTGACTTTCCCAAAGCAGCAGCCAGTCTCTTCCAAGCCTTATTCTCCGAGGACAAACACTGAGTGTTGACATCACGCCAGCACGAGAAGATTGATGTCTCCCTGTGAGTGATTCCTCAGTGCGGCATAATGGGAAGAGTCCATGGGTGCTTTCTAATGACGGCGTAGTCTTTTCAGCCCCGAAACAGATGACTCTTCAGCTGGTTCTTGGGCCACTTTTTGGCCCCACTCTTGGGTCAGCAGACTGACCCACTTGTTGTTTTCACCAGTCTTTCCATGTGTCGGTACTCAGCTGGTAACAAAAGGCGAGGGGAATAAATAATAGGTATTGTCTGTGTCAGGGATGACTTCCAATGGGCC
>NW_010234295.1:0-1933 GCF_000690775.1 Eurypyga helias
CAGCTTTTTGTCCCCCAGTACCCCCTAACTGGAAACTATGACTGCAAAAGGCACAGGAACAGGGAAGAAAGAGACCATCAAGAGGAGCAGGGAAAACAGGCAAGGGAGATTAAATATGCAACAGCAAGGTGAAACATTATTTGCAATTTCTCTGGTTTCTGGGAACACCAGTTACCGTCCAGGACTCTCCTTAGCGGCTGTGAGCACACACAGCTCATACCCAGCACATCCACGTTAATGAGGAGAGTTTAGGAGGTCTGCCCAAGTAACATCACCACACCTCAGAAATCATAACCACTCCCTTTCATATTTAATAGAAACAAAATCTCATTTGCAGCCAAAATGTGCCGATAATACTGCAGTGGCAGTACGGCCCCGAGCCTGCAGCCTTTTCTCAGAAGGAATTCTCCTGACAACTCTCCATTCAGTTATCTGCAGGACATTTAACACAGGGTGTTAACTTTAAGGCCAGTGCTATGGACTTTCCCAACCGCGCAAGGAAAATAAAACGTGTTTCAGCCCCAACACTGGCAGGTTTTTATCTGTAAGAGACAGAGCATAACGCAGAGTGGAAGCAGAACCCAGGAGGACACCAGAAGCAGATTTCTATCACGAAGGACAGGGGAAAGGCTGCACATAGTAAATTGATTCATCAAATAATTGGAGGAAGGGCCCAACGCCTCCTTTGGAAGGTTGACAGTAAAAGTCCATCGAAAGGAAAAAATAATTAATTAATTATTAAGTTTTATTAATTATTATTAAGAATTAATTATTCTTAAGCATGAAAGGACCTGGAACTCGGTGAGCTGTTAGTTACAAAAAGAAAATATCCTCAATACAGTTCCAGTTCAGTTCTTGTGAAAGCCAACAGAGAGCCCTCCCACCACCTCTCACCATTAGTTACATCTTGTTTTAAGGACTCCCCCCTTAAAGCATTGAAATTTAATGGAAATTGCAGATATTCAGTACTACTTCTAGTCGGTATTCAAATATCTGAGCTCCCATAAATTGCACAAGAGATTCTTCATCAACTCAAGCTGTTTCAACAGGTCTGGAGATCACAGAAAAGCAGCTAGTAAACTAACTAAACTTCATTAGCGGGAAGCAGGGGTTTAAAGAGGTCAGGTTTTTGTTTTAGCTGGTCATGCACTGGGTAAACAGCAGAACGCGGCTCTGTAAGAGCAAGAAGCAGAGCAGACCAGGTCGGCGACAGTCACAATTTATCTTTTCTTCTCCATTTCTCTGAAGATGACAACACTGACAACGCTTGTCTTCCATTTCTGCTCCCACGTAGCTAGTGCATTTTGTAAGGGACGGAATAAAACTAAGGCTTCTCCAGCCTACCTTTCCCACAGCATTTGGCAGAACAGGGAGTGGAAAGACATCTGTAGGCATCCTCAGGATCCCTAGTGAAAAGTTCTCTCCTCACAATGTGCACAAACCACCTTTGCGGGATCCACAAAACCCACATGCTAGACAAGGAGGCAGCTAAAGTAGCAACACAAAGGAGAAGGAAAGGTTTTTAATCCACTCTCATGATGAAGTGAGGTGACTTAGTGCGGGCTGAAGGGAGGCAGCTCCAACAGACCCCAGTTTTAAGACTTGCAGTATCCTAACTGGAATATCCCAAGGTGCCTACACAGCCTTTGCTACAAGCACCGGGCAGCAGCAAGCCCCTGAAGGAACTGGGCAACCAGAGGAGATGACCATGACGGCTCCATGGTCACCATCTTCCTTTCACCTGCCAGCTCACCACACACCTCTCAATGTGTGCAGCTGTGTGCGCTGGCAGCCCAGAAAGCCAACCCCATCCTGGGCTGGATCCAGAGCAGCGTGGCCAGGGGGGCGAGGGAGGGGATTCTCCCCCTCTGCTCCGCTCTGGGGAGACCCCCCCTGCAGTTCTGCTACAGCTCTGGGCCCCCCACAGCAGAAC
>NW_010234295.1:2098-13590 GCF_000690775.1 Eurypyga helias
GTTTGAGACTGGGGAAAGGGTTGAGGAAGGCAAAAGCACAAAGGAGGTTCCTTCCCCATACATTCAGCTCCTGCTCACTAGATTTGGGGTGTGTGTGGTGTCTTATCGGTTCTTCCTCTGCCTCACTCTATGGAAAGCTCCTGCAGACAGGAAGCCTTAAAAAAGCCTTAATCCAAGACACCTTCAAGTGGAAGGTGTCCCTGCCCATGGCAGGGGGTGGGACTGGGTGGGCTTTAAGGTCGCCTCCCACCCAAACCGTTCTGGGATTCTATGAAATTACGAGAGGCATTTAAATAAACTGCAGCTTGAACCTGCCTCAAACATCTAACACCTCAGAGGGCCCTACACCACCCATCAACTCACTGGATACCCCGTGGTAAGCAAAGCTGAATTCCTCCCTTGAAGCTTTCATTTTACATTGAATTTTAAGTAAAATAAAAAAATATAAGACCGGAGGGAGCGTCACACCCTAGCAAGGCAAAGGCCTGGCCACATACCTGCGTTTCGGTTTCCACCCTGGGTTATTAGCCAGACTGTTTATAAAACAATTTAAAAATGCCAGCTTTTATGCATTACAGTTTTATTAATCCTGAATGATACATCGTATGTGCTGGACGATAAAAGGGTTACAGAAACATGGTTTGCATTTTAAAATGCTTTAGTGAAAACAAATGAATTATCCTTATTAAGTGAATTGAACCTTGCCGTGTCCTCCACTGAAAGATTTCAGTATTAGTGAATCTCTTTCCTCATTGTTCTTTTTTTTTTTCCACCTTATGTTAGGCGAGGAAAACAAGCATTTCTGCATTTACAGCTCCCAAATGGTTTCTCAGTTTTGAATTAAATAGTCTGTGATCTGAACTATCTGAATACACAGAAATGAAGAAAATATTCTCTATGCGCACGCAAAAGAGGCTACTTCTGTCAAAAGCTACTTTACTACTTCATCAGATTCTGGTTCCGTGTGCTCAGCCAAGAGTGACTACCATCACTTCACTGGTCTGACTTGATTTCAGATATGGGCAGTAAAAATACGTGGCCCAGGTTCTGCTTAAGGACATTACAAGAAATGTAGGCATTACATCAGATCACTAAAGCCTAAGAAAAACTTATTTACTTATACTTTTTAACCTTTTTAAATACAAACTATTTTTAACAAAAACCAATTTTTGAATCCAGGCTATAAATTCAAGTTTATGAAAGACAGCATAATTGCAAAGAGAGGGTAGAGATGCTTCCCTGCTGGTTTTATTAGCCAACTTAGCCAACAATCAGCTTTTTTTCTTATCAAAGATAGAGATGCATCCATCTGCCATTAAACTGATCTGTTTTCACAACCCAGACATAGCTTGCAGGCTCCAGATAAGTAGTGAATCTGGCCTTCTAGCATCCTGAAGGGTCCAAGTACAGGAATTTTAACACCTTCTTGGAGCAGTATTTAAAGTGGTCATCAGTGTAAACATAGAATCATAGAATGGTTAGGGTTGGAAGGGACCTTAAAGATCATCTAGTTCCAAATACAACAAATTTTTAAACAAATACAACCTAATGGCCTGTCCTGATGAGCAATGAGCAATTTGGAAGTAGAGGCTCTCTTGGTCTTTCTTCAGTGCTTAACACACTGAGGTCCCAGCTCCAGTAATGCTCCCAAACTCCAACCACTGTCATTCCAATCCTCAGTATTTTATCAGCAACTTAGACGCAGATGTAACCCAAAGACGCAAAAAAGAACTGGATCCCAGTTTTCCAGTTCTGTAAGCCTCAGGGGAGGGGAAGAGAATACCTAAACAAGTTACACATTCCAAAACCAAGGTTTTATGGAGGAAGGGGAGGTTGGAAGGAGAGAAAGAGGGATGATCTTTCCATAGCACTGCAATGCCACAGGAAAGCACCACGTTAAATGTAATCAAGCTCTACACTGCAGCCATATGGAAACAATTTCAGCCAATAAACAACTCCTGCAAGAAGACAGCAGAGGAACAGAAAAATCAGATACCGCTGTAGCTAGGAGGCAGGAAAGCCACTGGCTGAGCTCAGAGGCTTGCACTGCAAGAAATACTCACGTCCAACAACAGCGCATGTTTTTGAGTCTCTGTTCCTTGTCCTCGACTTCCACAGTGCCACACCTCAGGCTGCAAACAGAAGTGGCATACCTTCGCTGACACTATCTTTCCCAGCCTCCAAGATCCTGTACCTCAGTCTTCCCTTTCTGTCCCCTTCCAAATCTTTCCTTAGAGTGTATCGCTATGGCAGGCTTCCCACTCGATAGCCAGAGAGGAAGCAGACATCTCAAACTTCAGATACTCACCCGACCTCTTTGCATTTTATCTGCCTGGAATTTCACATGTTTCAAAGCAGGGAATTTCTCATGGAGCAAGCTCTTTCAAAGACCTACCTTAAAAACAACCCAGAACACAACAGACTTCCTACTGACAGTGGTATTTAAATGAGCTTTGGTTTCAAGATCCCCTATGACAGTGTCCTAAAAAGCAACGACAAAAATAATGCCTCTCCTACAGACATTTGTGTGTGCTGCTGATTAGAGCTGCAACACAGAGGGGGTAAAAGCTAAATCAGTTTGGGACAGGAAAAGGGAAATTCAAGGGAACAGCCAGCACGTGAAGGCAGCTGCATTTGTAACGGAAAGTACGAAGGCACATTGCTATGAATAAAACAGAATTTACTTGAGTGTGACAAAGGAGTGACACCAGTATTTATCAGAATTATGCCCATGAAATGAACTGAAGGATAATTCACAGGCATCTTCAGAAGTAGCTGCTTGCATAACATTAGAAAAGTCTCCACAGTGCTGTGCAACCTGCCCCCACTGCCACCCTGAATGCACTGCGGTTTTATACACACAGACATTCAGGAACAAAAGGTCTTGGGATGTTCCTCTTACTAATCACAGAATGATTTAGGCTGGAAGGGACCTTAAAGAATATCTAGTTCCAACTGCCATGGGCAGGGACACCTTCCACTAGACCAGGTTGCTCCAAGCCTCATCCAGCCTGGCCTTGGACACTTCCAGGGATGGGGCATCCACAGCTTCTCTGGGCAACTTAATGAAAGTGCAAGACTCAACACATCAAAAAAATAAAATATGATAATTAATAACATTTTTAAAACTAACTTTGCAGTGGAAGGGAGAACCAGGATTACGGGGAATGGTCCTCTGTTAGAGTGGCGTGACACGCTTTCGTCACACACGTACCTCCTAATTCATTGGTAATAAAAGATGACTTTCAGCAAACCCATTGAAGTGAAACATTTGAACTCAGCCTGCAAATCATGCACCGAAGAGGGCTTTTTGCGGACTTGGCTGGGGTGGGGTAGTGTTTGCTTTTTTAATGAGGGACTCTAAAAAATGAGGGCTAAATCCCAGGCCAGGTGGATGTTCACATCATGCTAATGCTCACAAGGGGAATTTGCTCACAGGCAGCAAATCTGGAGAGCTGCGAGGCGGTCGGCTGGGTATCAATCCAGGCAAACCAACAGGAAAAATAAAAATTTCACAGTAAAGAATTAGAGCCCAGAGTAGTGCTAATGAGCGTGTTTTAACGGCAAAAGCCTCGGTAAAGGACTAACTGTTCTTTGAGATTACAAGTGTAGTCAAACAGAAGAAAGTATGTGCACAGAGCATACTTTGGTTCTAGTGGAAATCCGCATCGGCTGCTCTGTATCGACTGGTACTTTGAGAGCTGTCAGTTAGCCAGTTCTTAATCTACTTCCTGGGATTGCATCATGCTAATTTTTTTGTCACTAAATTTAAGGTCACTGCAGATAAAAAGCTGTGACTGACACCAGGACTACAGGAACAGTACATTGTTATGAGGAAAGGATAGCAAAAGCCTGAATACCTCTCTTAACTTCGCTCAGGAAAGCAAAACACATCTGAATGCAAAGGGAAATTTATAATCTAAGAAATGCAGACCGTGACTGCTAAATGGTCGAACAGCATCTCCGTGTCAGAGCAGCGAGGCTCACGAACAGGATTTCCCCGTGCTACTGCGCACCTTTTACACGGCTGCGGAGCGAAAAGGGCCATGGCACCTCGGTATCCAGTCTGGGTCAGACACAGGCTGGAACATTCACCATTTTTGGTTTCCACAACGTTAAAAATAAACTGAGAGCATGAAGAATCACCAGATGATCTGAGTGCTGGAGAAAATGCCTCAGAGTGAGACTTAAAAGCTCAACTCTGTTTCCTTATCAATCGAGTAACTTGATTACAGAGTGTAAGTACCTCCATGGCAAGAAAGTGCTGGATACTAAAGGGCTCTAATCTTGTCAGGAAAGTCCTAACAAGAACCAGCGGCAGAACTTAGACAAATTCCAAATTAGAAGCCAGGCACTTATTTTTAACTGTGAGATGGCACAAACCAGCAGGAGAAGTGATGAGTCCGAAATTGCCAATGATGGACACTGAAGGCTGGAAAGCTTTCAAATTGTTTTTAGCCAAACATCAGTTACTAGTTTCAGAGTAAATGATTAAAATTTAAAGGCTTGTGATACAAAGTATATAAAACATATCAGAGAAGGCAATTTAATTGTCTGTTCTCGCCTTAAATTTTATGAATCTCCAATATGTTAACATCATTCTACTTCCATGGAGGAGGAAATTAAAGAGGGAGGACGAAGTTTCAAGTTCACTAAGTTCCCTTTTTTTTTCCCCAGACTGCTGTACTTATCACTAAACAGCACCCCTCTGTCAAACAAATAGAGCCCCCAGGAAACATACTCAGAGAAAGACCTCGACTACGGATGTCTGGAAACCATGCAAAATACCACTTAGTTGAGAAAACTGTGATCAGCTACTTACCTCTCCCATCTGTGGCATGAAAAAAATCAGTATTAGCTTAAATAGCTAGCGTAAATACACTCATGTCATTCATGTTTGTACTACCGAGAGCAGCAGCGTGCACCACCATCCAGCCAAGAATCTTCAAATACTTTACGAACGCGAAAGCATCTCAACAGCCCCGAAAGGATTATTTTCATATTACACGCTGGAACGCCGGCGAGTCAAGAAGTCTGCCCTGGGTCATAAAGTAGGACCTACGGCAGAGCCTAGAAACAAGAACCCAGCGTGATCTCATTGCCACAAAGAACTTTCCTTTTTAACACTGGAGCACTACTTACATGTCTGAGCTGCTGCATACCCAAGCTGCTCGAACTCCAAAACCCTGCCACTTAGATCACAAAGAGATTTCTAGTGAAAGCTGACATTGTAATCAGAGAATCTGATCGTGGCAGAAAAACTGTCCAAAATAAAGGTCAAAATAAATATCCAAGTAGAAACAGCAGTTCTATTTTATGAACTAACTAAATGCTTTCTGCTTCCATTAGTATTACAGTACCACTGGAAGAACAGAAAGCAGATACAGTGCTTTATTCAGAGCTCACAAGAAATGGGCAGGTCAAATGCAGGAAATGACTATATGCTACACTTCCCAAGTGATAGGGCATAGGCTTATCAGAAGAATAAAACTGGCTGTTCACGAGGCTCACTGAAAGAGCAGCCTACAGTATTGTCTCAGCAGCAGGAGCTGTTTGACTGGTGAACTTAAAATCCTCTATTTTGGGGTTTTTTTTCAAAGGACAATTGAAAGAAAATATGGCTTCTTAACTCAAAAGTGGGGAGAAAACCAATGCCAACTGACCGAGGGAGGGGATTCTCCCCCCTGCAGTTCTGCCTCCAGCTCTGGGGCCCAACAGCAGAAGGACACGGAGCTGTTGGAGCGAGTCCAGAGGAGGCCACGGAGATGCTCCGAGGGCTGGAGCCCCTCTGCCCTGGGGACAGGCTGGGGGAGTTGGGGGGTTCAGCCTGGAGAAGAGAAGGCTCCGGGGAGACCTTAGAGCCCCTTCTAGCACCTGGGGGGGGGCTACAAGAAAGCTGGAGGAGACTTTTTCCAAGGGCAGGGAGTGACAGGACAAGGAGTAACAGGTTTAAATGGAAAGAGGGAGATTGAGATTGGACATCAGGAAGGAATTCTTCCCGGGGAGGGTGGGGAGGCCCTGGGACAGGTTGCCCAGAGAAGCTGTGGATGCCCCATCCCTGGAAGTGTCCAAGGCCAGGCTGGATGAGGCTTGGAGCAACCTGGTCTAGTGGAAGGGGTCCCTGCCCATGGCAGGGGGTGGCACTGGGTGGTCTTTGGGGTCCCTCCCCACCCAAACCATTCTATGCATTCAGAGCAAGTGAGATTCAGCTGGTGGTATTTGGAGTCAAACATAATTACAGTATTTTGTAGGCCTGGTTCGTAAACTACTTCCTTAGCCCCATATTAAGACCTCATCTACCACCACAGCAGTGAATGAGGTTCACATAAATTAAATACAGACTGAATAAATTTCTTATACATATGGAGAATGAAAGAATGCCACATCCATGCATGAAGCAGATAATAAAATTTCTTTCCTCAGGCTGTGAAAAGCTCTTCGGGAATCTGGAAACAACACTCCACTCATTAGGCAAATAGCGACTGGAAGAAGGACTCGCCAACACACCGAAGGCACCATCTACACAAAGTCAGGTCTTCATCAAGCCGTACTACACAAGTCATCTAGCTGTATGCATACTAACAACCTGAGGAAGGGCTGTGCTTAGTACTAAGTTTCAGTCTAGGAAGAGTCTAGAAACCAACATGAAATGCTGAAGTAAACATTCATAGAGGAGTTCTGTAGGAGAAAGGGTTAACTGACCTTCCATACCTTCTGGTTGGCTGCACAGGAAAGATAAAGCAGAATACACTTTGTCAGAAGCGCTGCACTACAGCAGTTCCCAGTTTTAAGAGCAGTCTTTAACTTCAGGCTCCACATGCAGCTTTTGATTAAGAACTGGGAAAAGGAAACCTGCACACAGATGGGTAGAATAACCACTTACAGATAATTTCTTTAAATTCTTTAAGAAGCGCATCAAAACAGTAATTGTTCAACCTTTTGGCGTCTAGATTAAGACGGTGCTGAATCAAAACAACTAACAAACATCCATGTGCATTCCCGAGATAGATTTGAAGTCCAACACTGAAAAAAACTCCTATTAAACGAAGCAGAAGAAAACCTGGGTAGGAAAAAGGGGCAAAAAGTTTACCCCAGTAGTGCTTTTGGCCCGAGAGAGAAGGGAAAAAAATATCTAATGGATTAAAAGCAATAAAAATAACTAAATAAATATGGATGACAAGTGTCAAACCACAGAAGTCAACTGAATGTGGGAAATCCTCCCATCATGAAAAAATCTCATTGGCTTAGGTATTCTTATCAAGCAGATCAGAAGACCAGCCAATAAATTCCTTGCCTGGTTAGCGTATATTAATATATCACAAATGTAACAGGGCAATAGATGGGGAATAGACAGCCGTGCTCCTCAGTAGGTGACCTTGAGTGAGTCACTTGGCCCTTATGCCTCAGTTTCTCCATTTGTAAAATACTGATGCGTCTGTAAAGCACTTAAAGATTTACAAATGAAGGTACAAAGTGTTATTTTATCATAAAATCGTAAAGGAGAAGGACAGCGGCTGGGCCATAATGAATCAAACGTGGAACATCAGAGCCGTACTCCACTACCACACCACACAAGTCAGGGCCATAAATCGATCACTTCTGATTAGGTTAGGCTTTACGATGCAATAATTGCGATAGCAGCGGTTTCATAACTGTGAAGCGAGCACTTTGCTTGGCAGGGTATTATGCGGGAGGTCTGCGTGAACAACGAGCTTTTGCTGAACCCGACTGCAACAGCAAAACCAGGAGCATCCCAAAAACAACGTACTTCATAGGGTTATCTGTCAAAAAAGCTTCTCTGCATGCTGTTATGGTCACGGGCTTACCCCGTACATGCTCCAAGGGATGGGAAGGAAATCAGACAATACCAGATTTCAAGCTAATACATCTCTTCTTTGCAGACACAACAGAAAAATAAACACTGTTTTCACAGTTAGAAGATAAAATTTTCAGCTGGCCAGCAACTATGGGGCAGATTCTCTACTTCTTTCTGCGGACCACCTGACCGCCCCGATGCACAGGAACATTTACGCACCCGCTTGCAACGAAGACCACAGAGTTAATAGTTTGCAACCTCCTTTCCCCCAGAAGATCTTCAGAGTTGAGTAATAAAATTCCTCACATGATTTCAATGAGAGGGTTCACTTGTCAGAGGCTGTTTCAAGATAGTATCATATGTCAGGGAGGTGCTGTTCAGATGCTTTCCAACCCTGCCTTTTCAAAGCTTGACTGAAAATGAAAAAACTTCAGGCTATAGAGTTTGGAACTGGAGGAAAGAAACATAAACGCTAGACTTGGGTTTTTTTCCCCCCAAAATGTGGGAATTAGCCAATTAGTGAGGGGAGGAAGAAAAACTGATTAAAGCCCTGCCAAACCCTTGAGATCACAGAGCCATCACCAGTTCTGCCGCAGACTCCGCACAGGAACCCGAGCAAGTTAATTCCCCCGCACCTTGGTCTGCCACCTGCGAACACCACTTTCTTTTCATATCCTGTTCTTCTTGCCTGTATTGTTCCCCAAATTAAAAGCATTTGTCAAAGCACTTATCTTCAGCATTAACACTGGAAATCGCATCCACAGCTAACATACGATCCGTTTGCATGACTAAGCGTTCAAACATGAACCCTTAGCATACTTTGCTACCCAGCCATCCTAATTTTATGCACCTCAGAAGGGAGCTTTAGTCACTACAGGAATATTAGAACGCTAAAATACTGCTTATTACCAATCTCAGGTATAAAACCAGCTTCAGGAATATGTTAGACACCCAAAAATTCAAATTATGCTCATTATCTCCTAAAAATCCCACTATAATCATGACATTGGTCTCACTTCACTGATAGCCCACAAGATAATATTATCAGCATAGGTATAATTAAAGCTCAATCCCACGAGGATGGGTATGCAGAATCCAATGCCTGCTCCATTAGAATCAGCATAAAGTGAATTTGACTTCAGTGACTTTAGAAGTGTCAAAGCTGCATGGAGTTATCAATAGGAGCAACAAAGGCATGGGGTTGTTGTAGCAGGATTCTTAGGCTGACAGCACCCCTTCAAGTGTTTGATTTCAAATCCTAAACTTCGCAGAACATAAAAAACGCTTGCCACAAATTGCAACACTGTAACACGCAATTCTATAGTGTCCCCAAAAGCTCTGCACTGAAGTCACTGTAAAGCACAATTTGCATGAAATGACAGCACGTTTTAATCTACAAAAAGCAAATTGGTTTGTTTTCTAAATGTACAACCATCTTCTGAGATCCCCTTATGAAAGGCACAGCATTCCTCCTTTCTCATGTTTCAGTTTCATTAATTCTTCCAATTCCCCACCCAAACATCGTATCCTAAAGACCCAAACTGCACCACTGCCTCACTGACGTACAACAGAAAGAGCCTAAAGTTAATGACGGAACAATTCCTGAAATTCATGCTTATTAAAAAATTCATTTTATTAAAAATTATATCCATTTAAAAAGTCAATGTCAGAACCCCACTGTTTTCCCAGCTCCAGATACCGATGAAAAAAACATATCAAACCCTTCCATGAATTTACGGATTATCACTATAAACACTTGAGAATAATTTCATTTCCCAAACACTGGACAGCCATGAACTTTCAATACCCTTTGGAAAGGGCCAGTAAGACCCACACAGAAACTGCCTTAGGAGGAAGCTTTCTGCAGCTGACACTGGTTACTAGTTCTGTGAAATTATCAGAATCGCAATGCACATTTTCTAGAAAAGGTCAACAAACAGAAAGGAATCACTCAACATCACTCCGTGAAGTAGTTCTAGAGATAAGCAGGCCTCATCCAGATGGGATTTTCTTCCAAGACTTCCTTACCCCTCTTTAAAAATCTTGCAGTTTCACCTATGGTAGCATTCCTCTAACACAGCTGGCAGTCTGCATACCACAATGTCGTCTAGACCTGCTCTGAACAGTTGGATGACACAGGAGTAAAAATGCTGATGTCTGTTCTGATGCTCGCACTGGTGCTAGAGGAAAGATAGGAGGAAGAACAGACATTGCTGAGTGAAACTCAAGTTCCTTGTTCCTAGTCTCATGCCCAGGCTCGTCAGACCATACAGAAAAAAGTTGTGGCTGTCATGAGGCTCAAGAATCTTCAGATAAAGAGCGTTCCCAAACCTCCGATGCAGTATCAAGCCCTGCTCTTTCAGAGCTCCTAGCACATGCAGGAAAAGAGTGTTCCCAAACCTCTGATGCAGTATCAAGCCCTGTTCTTTCAGAGCTCCTAGCACATGCAGGCAACAAATGCATCCCTGCACAGACAGTCCATCCCTTTCTCACTTCTCCCCTACCTCCCTCCCCCCATCCGCCTCTCGGAGATGTTTTCTTAGCAATTTGGAAGAGAAATGGCAAAAAGGGAGATGCAAAACACAGAAATAAATTAAGTTTCTTCTCTGCTGCTGACAGATTTGGTCCTAGCATGATGGGAGGAAAAAAAAACCCAAACCCAAAACGTTAAGAGTGATAAATCCATATATACCTACTCCAACTACACCCGACATCCCAAGGGATGTGGTATAATGGTAAATAAATATAGATGCAGTTCCTACTAATGAGGCAGGGTACAGCAAGGCCAAAGAAAATGCAATCATCGCGGGGAAAAAAACTGCACAGGACTCCTCCTCTCCCATCCATGGAGGAAATCAAATGCCAGCTGCACCATCCCAGGAAGGAAGCAGAGTCTGTACCTGATGAGCCCTGCAGAAATGAGCTAGTCATATCACGGGACGCAGGCAGGCACTTCAGGCTTTCGCCAGCCCACGAATCGACTGCAGAGCACGATTCCTCTCTCCCATACCATGTGTTTCACACGGTATCATTCATGCAAATTGTAGGGGTTCTTCCCACCAGCCTCCTTTTCCTCCATCCCCATTAGTTTGAAGCAGGGGCACGTAGCTACATCAGCTCCCAGACGCGTGCCCTGGCCCCCAGTTTAACGCTTTCCTCCCTTCAAAGTTTAAATCTTCGCAGCTTTTGTTCCTAGACATTTTGTACTTATCCGTACTCCCAATGTTACTTGAGCAGAACAAATTGAGATAGACCCGACTCCGCAGACAAACAGCAAACACGCTTCAATCTTCATTTCCTCTTCCTTCTTCCCACCCTCCCCGCCCAAAAAAAGGGCATTTTTTTTGTCCCTAAAACGAAGGCGCCGGGGAAAACAGCACACACGACCTATCGCAAAGATAAAAAAAAAAGCTTTCCAAAGAAGCGCTCTGCAAACATACCAGGAGACACTCTTACAAGTAAAAAAACCCACCAGGCAAAACCGAGGTGGAAGAACTCGGCTCGGTCTGTCTGGCATGTGCATTCTGCACCTAAAAACGCTCTTGTTTTCTTTTAACCCCGAAGCGGAGCAGAACAGTTCATCGGCAACGTCCTGCCGCTTCCTCCCACCGCTCCCGGGGTCAAACACGCTCCTCTTCCAAAAAAATAACATCCCAGCCACGGATACAAAAGCATT
>NW_010234295.1:13728-14017 GCF_000690775.1 Eurypyga helias
GCCCCAAGAAAACAAAAAAAAAAAAAAGCCTATGACACCCCACCCAAGCTCTCCTCGCACATTTTGGGAATGACTTCCCTCCGCGTCCTCCTCCCCCACCCGTTCCCATGTTAAAACTCTCCAGCAACAAGACACCCTCCGGATTCACGCCTTTGCCCAAAGCCTCCCTCAAAACCCCGGGAGCTGCAACACATCTCGCCCTCCTCGTCACGCAGCCTCCCATCGCAGGGATCCAGCGGGATCGGCTTCCTTAGGAAAGGGTCCCCGCACACTCCCGGCGGCTCCTCAG
>NW_010234296.1:0-1772 GCF_000690775.1 Eurypyga helias
CCTTCGGGTGGCTGTGGGGACAGGGACAGTGGTGCCACCTCCTGGCAGTGACAGCGAAACCCGGGCCGTACCTGAGGTGAAGGAGTAGGATCTCCTCTTGTTGGCCACCAGCCCGTAGTCATCTTCTTGGCAGCTGTTGTCCCACAGCCCAGGCGATGCTTGGGGCGACCACTGCTGCTCCCTGTGCCCGGCCCCACAAGCATCCTCTGAAGCAGAACGGAGACATGTCACAAGGCAAGGCCACCACAGGACATGCCTGTGTCAGTCCCAAAGAGAACAGGGAAATGTGTGGTTTTCTGAGTATCCCAGGAAGCTAAGGGAGGTAACTGGTCCTTCCCTCAACCTCATTCCAGGCTTTGGGAGTCTTTGCCAGACCCCCGCAGGTTCAAGACTGACCGACAGCCTCCAGCTTCCCTGCGTCAGCTCCCTTGCACATCTCCAGGCTGGGGAATGGAGCTGGGGGATAGCAGGAACCCAACTAGGCAGGAAAGTCACCTGCTGCCGCTGCAGTCCCATCAGCTGGGCCATCCTGGCTGCCCAGAGCCCGCTGTGTCTGGGCATTTGAGCGGGGTAGCACCACGATCTCCTGGCTCTTGGTGGCCACGACCTGATGAAGTCCC
Source organism: Eurypyga helias (assembly GCF_000690775.1). Lineage (NCBI taxonomy): Eukaryota > Metazoa > Chordata > Aves > Eurypygiformes > Eurypygidae > Eurypyga > Eurypyga helias. The sequence goes on from NW_010234296.1 coordinate 621, forward strand.
TGAAGGTGGGAGCTCCCAGGGCTGGGGACCTTGCCGAAACTGAAACGTAGCAAGGATTTAGCGAACCGTGCCTGCCCGCCGATGCCCTGCCGGAGCAGCACACGCTGGCAAGCATGGGGGAGTGTTTTAATAACAAGACCCGTCTGGCCGGCTCCTGGCTACTCACCCCCCAGCACCGCTGGTGCCCTCAGCACGTTGTGCCGCCGCCTGGAAGTAATCCACTTCGGGAAAACCTGGGGGCACAGCAAACAGCCCAGACTGCACAGGACCATCCCACAGAGCCAGCCCCTGCTCCGGCCAGCCGAGACGCCTGGGTGCCTGCACTGCTGGACTGGTACTTCTGACCTCCTGCTGTAACCCTTGGTCCTGCCAACCGGTTTAGGATTTCACAGGAGGGCCTGAGCCCCCTCGAGTATGGCTACAGCAATGGGAAGACCCCATTATTACAGATCTCCTCGCCTGGAGGGCAGGCGAGGGGTTTCCAAGCCCTGCAGAGGAGATGGAGGAAAACCAAGGCGCAATTATAATTCTCCTGACACCGGCTTTTTGCTGCTGAGGCTCCACTGACGTCAGTCGTGCTATTCCTGATTTATAACTGTGTATGTGGTGTGAAAACAAAGCCTCCAAATCCCGCCTGGCAGAGAACCGCCGTTCCCAAGGCAGGTTTGGAGGATGCATAAATCAGAGACAACGCCATGCTGCTTCTTTTCTGACTCTCCATGTATCAGAGGGCTCAGCGGGGGCTGCACACCGCTGATAGTTAAATACACCCAAGCCCCTGCTCCGCCAGCGAGGGCTGCTCACCTGAGTTCTGCTGCAGCTTGGAGACCCATTCATTCATGAGGGGCTGGGAAGGGGCCCTCAGGAGGTACTCAGAGCCATCCCGCAGCCTGTGGCAGGGAGAGGAAGTCAGCAACGAGACAGAGGTGGGGGCGTGCAGATACTACAGCCCCCACCAGCCTGGGAAAGAAGGGAAGCGGGAGGGTGTAAAAGGAGGAAATCCTCATTTAGACACTGAACCGAGCTGGCCCAGGCTCGGGGTGCTGGTGTGCATCTGCCCAGCGGTGTGAAGCCCTTTCCACGTGGGTGGTGGGGGGGCTGTGGCTGTGAGACCTGGCTGCCCTGGGTCGGGGTGACTCACTGTAGCCTGAA
>NW_010234296.1:1795-2253 GCF_000690775.1 Eurypyga helias
GGTGACTCACTGTAGCCTGAAGCAGTTGGTCTTCTTGGTGTACTCGGTGTCTGGGGTGCAGACTGCCCCGGAGAGGTTCAGGGGAAGGGCCACCACGGAGCTCTGCAGCACAGTGACCAGGGTTGGCTGGGGTGCAGGGAAGGACACCCTGCTGCCAGCCCCCCAACCCGGTGCCCCCCCCAGCGCACCTTGAGGCTGTCCCTGCGGTCCTGGTAGAAGCACAGCGTCTGCCTCATCAGCACGGCGTGGAAGAGGCCCCAGGCCCGGCAGTTGGCCTGAGGGACACAAGCAGGGGACAGCTGTGACACCAACGGCTTTGGGAGAAGACAGGTAGTCCCCTGCCACTGAAAATGCTGGGGGGCCCAGGTGGGCTCTGCTCTCCCAGCATGGCCAGCGGCACCACCATGGTAGTGCCAGGAGCACCCCTGAATTCAATCCCACCCACCACGTCCCAGCAA
>NW_010234296.1:2292-2698 GCF_000690775.1 Eurypyga helias
ACCCCGGCCCGGAGGTGGCCCTCCAGCCATGCCCATACCTTCCTTCCTCCTGCCTGCAACACATGCTTCCTTTCCAGTGTCCCCTCCATCATCTGAAATTCCGTTTTACCAGGGGAGGCCTGCAGAGAGACAGGGGTCTGTCTGACCCATCCACGGCAGGCAATGCCAAGGTGGGAATGGGACAAGAAGAGCAATATTCTAGTGTCGGCAGGGACTGGGCTTTTGAGGTGAAGCGCTGCCTCGCTGAAGGTTAGTGGGGGAGTGCCATGCTGCAGGGACCCTCAGATTCAGCACCAAGCTCTCCCTCCCCCTCAGCTGGAGCAAAGGGGCCACCCGAGTTGGGGAGTCCCTAAACACAGGTCACCTTTGCTGGTAACCCCCCCGCCACCCTGCCTGACCCCAAGGC
>NW_010234296.1:2999-3242 GCF_000690775.1 Eurypyga helias
GGGCACAGCTGCCTGCCAGTGGGCTAGGTGCCCGCTGCTCGCCTCCTCCATCCCAGATGGCCTGCAGCTCTTCCTCCTCTTCCTCAAACTGCCCATGGGCGGGATGGCAAACCTCCCCCCTGCCTGGCACTGGACTGGGGGGCTGCGGGGACCTCAGTGCCCACTCGAAGACGGACAGCTGGGTGGAGGCGGTGGGGGAAGCTGGGGATCTCCTGGGCTGACTGATTCCCGCTGGCCGCTGCG
>NW_010234297.1:0-852 GCF_000690775.1 Eurypyga helias
CTCGATGACGTGGTTCTGCAGGCCGCCAACGAGCAGCGTGCTGCTGTCTGTCAGCAGGAGGCTGTGCATGTCCTCGGACTCATCCATGCTGCCGGAGCGGGGAAGAGGACAGCCCTCACGCTCCTGCCCAGCTCCGGGAGGCAACGGGGAAGGGGGTGGAGGGCCTGCTCTCGCCCGGATCCGGCCTTTGCACCGGCAAAGGGGCCCGGAATCATCTCCCCCAGCACAGGGGCAGCTCACGGGGCCGGCACGACCCGCCCGCGGCCAAGGGAAGGCACTCACAGGTAGTCAAAAATGATGAGACCCCCTCGTGACATGTACTTCAGGTTGGTTTTGGTCAGGAAAAGGACACCGTTCTCCAGGCTCTGGATCTGGCGGATGTCGTCGCTGCTGTTCACTTGGAAGGAGGAGTATCGCTCCAGTGTCGGGCCGAAGAAGGAGGTGGCATGGCCCTAAAACCAGCCGGGGACAGGCTCATCAAGATTCACCCCAGCTTTGTGACACAGGCAAACGCCACCTTGCCCTGCGCCAGCTCCCGGGTGGAAGCAGGCCATCGGCTGCCTTACGGCCTCAGCCAGCTTATGGGGGGTGTGTGGGGGGCTTCCTGCCCCCCGTGTGCCCCAAACTGCAGAAAACTGCTCAGACTTTTCCCTTTCAGGGCCTGAGTAAAGAACCAGAAGCTCCAACAGCCCCATAGGTCAGGGCAATAAAGTTACTTGGGAAACCTGACAGACAAGTAGGCCTGAGCGCGCCCCGTGCTCCGAGACGCATCAACCACCTCCGGGAAGGAGCTCGGCACCGGCGCTGCACAACCCTGGTTTGAGCAGGACCCTCCAGCTCGGCTCAAGCCCC
>NW_010234297.1:995-1220 GCF_000690775.1 Eurypyga helias
GACGGCGGTGTGCAGCTCGCTGTACATGCCCTCCATGAGGTGCACCGACTCGGGCACCGCGATACCCTCCATCGGCACCCCCTCGGGATCCAGCTCCACGTTCTGCAGCAAGTTGGGGTTGAGATGGGGGTCCAGGACGGGATCCAGCGCGGGGTGGAGGGGAGGGGCATAGTCAGCAAGGGAAGGGTCAAGACCTTCAAAATTCATGGTGAAAACCAGCGTCTC
>NW_010234298.1:0-261 GCF_000690775.1 Eurypyga helias
GGGATGCTGGGATCTGGGGTGGTGGCACCCCAGCTGCTCGCTAGTCCCAGCCAGGGCATGGCCTGGGCACACGTAGGGGATAGGATCCCCGGACCTCACACAGATCAGGATGGCTCCTGCCCTTGGCTGGGTCCCCTTCATGGTTTGGGTGCAGCAGTGGGGTTTTGGGTTTCCATCAATGCTCGTGCATCATTTCCCAGCAGGATCCTGTGACTTCCCAGCAGTGGATGCGTGGCCTGTGAGTACTGCATAGGGCCCAGG
>NW_010234298.1:335-637 GCF_000690775.1 Eurypyga helias
TGGGGACTGAAAACTGGTGGTCCTGTTGCCACTGCCCCTGGGACCGCCCCGGCCGAGAACTCACGACAGCTCTGGATTTATGCTCCAAGCCCCCAGCACCTGCTTCTCCCCCCCGGCAAAAGAGAACAAACCCCCCCACTGCCTGGCACCCTGCAAGCAGACAGCTGGAGGGTCTCCATGTCAACCACAACAAAACACAGGGCCAGCATCCCGCGGAGACGGGCCCGGGTTGGGAGCAGGCACCCGGCACCCGGAGCTGGGCCACGCGCGCTCCCTGCCCTGCACCGTCCCGCTGAAGGGAC
>NW_010234298.1:661-1067 GCF_000690775.1 Eurypyga helias
CCTCCTGCCAGCATCGTCCTCCACTGCTGCAGGCACTCAGGGCTGGGTGGCTACACCTGGGAGACATCTGGGGACATGTGCCTGGAGCCCATGGCCCTCCCCAGGCGGGGGTTGCCCGGAGTGGGTGGGTACCCGGTGGAGGTGGGTGCGCAGGGCAGATGGGTGCTGGAGCAGGGGGTGTTCGGGTCTGGGGGTGTCTGGAGCAGGGGTGAGTGGCAGGGCCGGGTGTGGTCCTTGCCCAGCCCTGCAGGCGGGAGCAAAGGGCAGCGCCTTGGCGTGCCACAGCTATTTCTGGAGCAGCGGGGCTTCCAGAAAAAGCTATGGCGGGATATTTCCGAGTGGGCCTGACTCACCCCTGGCTGGATGCCAGGGGGCTGCACAGCCCCTGCCGTGGCTGGCCCCCCCC
>NW_010234298.1:1327-2598 GCF_000690775.1 Eurypyga helias
AGGCGTTGCACAGGGAAGCATTCCCTGGGGCAGCGGGTGGCTCTAGGGATGGGCAGGCAGAGCTGAGCCCTGCTGGAAGGGGTTAACGGAGAGGTGGCCCAGGACAGAAGCTTGTAAACACAGCCGGAGCTCCAGGAAGTGCCGCCCCCTTCTCCTGCTGCCTGCCAGGCTGCCTGGACCCCCTCCCTGCTCGCCCTGCCAGGATGAGTGCAGGGATGGCACCCATCGAGGTGGCCCCCCCCCCATCCCGGCCCACGTGTCTGAGCATGGGAAAATGGAATCGCTGCCCGGGCATTGCTGGAGGCTGAGCGAACGGCCACCGTGCCTGACGTGAGCCGCCAGTGACGCAGCGGGTAACCGCTACCTCATCTCACTGGCATGGGTGATGCTATCGAGGCCTGTGGGAGGGCAGACAGACACCCCAGCATCCTCGTGGACCACGAGGGTGGCCAGTCATCCCTACATCCACGAGGATCACAAGGGCAGCTGGGCACCCCCAGCATCCCCATGGCCAGTGGAGCAGGTGAACGTCCTTATGGACCGTGGGGGCAGGACATCCTCAGCCTGTTCCTGGGCTGCAGGGATGGGTCAGCACTCCCAACATCCCCACGGATCACAGGGCTAGCTGGAGGTGAGTGATGGGGGCAGGTGTACACCTCGAGTATCTGCATGGACGTGGAGGTAGCTGGTCTGCTCCGGCATCTATTTGGACCTGGGGCCAACAGGGCACTCCCAGCATCTTCGTGGACCACGGAGGCAGCAACTCACCCCAAGGACCTACATAGACCCAGGGGGGCAAGCAAACACTCTCCAGCATCCATACAGGCTACAGAGGATAGATGAACACTCCCAGCATCCCCACATGATGTGGGGCAGCCAGGCACCCCCAGCATCCCTGTGCCACTCAGAGCCAGGCCATCATTCCCAGCATCCCCATCACCTGGGGACACAGGGGTGGGGACCGTGGGTACCCAGACAGGCTGTGCACCCACACTGCCGGCCCTGAGCCCCGGGGTAGGCAAAGGCATGGGAGCAGCTGGGGTGAGCAGAGGGGGTGGGAGAGCCTGTAGCCTGTAGTGCACCCACTAGCTCCCGGGACCCCGGCAGGCCGGGCTGGGCCGCTGTCCAGGCAAGGAAGGAGAACCATCTCCTATTTAGACAATAGCATGTGCCCTGGGTCCGTCAGCGCCGGGGAATGGGCCGCACGGTCCTTCCCTCTTAGGGTAAAGGCGCCTGGGTGGCTCATGGCTGTAAAAGGAGTGATGGAGGGA
>NW_010234298.1:2623-4194 GCF_000690775.1 Eurypyga helias
GGAGGGAGACGGCCAGAGGCCAGGAGGGAGGGGGATGGACGCCCTCAATGCTTCATTCCCATCCCTCCACTCACCTCTGAGCCAGGGCCAGGCGTGAGGGGGGCGCAGGGCCCTGGCAGGAGGGTATGGAGCCAGGAGGGGCTGGCACCCCATCCCTGCATCCTGCCCGGCTCCAAGCCCCGAGATGCCCGCAGCCTGGGGAGGCTGTACCCAGCTCCCTGGGTGCTTAAATCCTGGGGGGAGCAGCAGGGAGGGAGGTCTGGGGAGGAGGGGCGGCTGCAGGATGCAGCTGGCTTCGCTCACGGGGATGTCATGACCGGAGGGAGTTGTTTGACATTCCAGCTCCCGATGACTTCCCGGCAGCAGCCTCGTCCCAGGGCCTGGCGGGAGCTGGGGCCGGGCCAGTGTGGGGGCTCGGAGGCTGCTTCCCAGGCTCCGCTGGTCTGGGTCAGCCTGGCCTGGGATGGAGCCGTGGGGAGGCTGAACGGGGCTGGGCAGGACAACCCCTGCGCTCCTGATCTCCCCAGCCTCTTTGCTTTTTGCAGCCTCTGCACAGCTGCTGGGGCCACATCCCTGGGATGGGACTCTGGCAGGGTCCCCAGGTCCTGCTCCTCATCCCCGGCTTCAAATGCTGCCAGCTCCTGCATGCAGACGGGACTTTCCTAAGAGGCTGTGGAAAATCCAAGGTGTCTGTCCGTCCTCTGCCAGACATGGGGCCCTGCAAGCACAGAGCCATGCCGGAAGGCTGTCCCGGCAGCTGAGGAAAGGCCACTTCAAACAGCCTGTCCTACAGCCGGGTCAGCAGGATGCTCCCGGTTAACCCCTCTGAGCCGCTTCCCCTCCCCGCAGCAGTGCCCAAGGATGCATTTCCCTTGCCCAGGATACCCCAACCCTATGTGTCTCTCCTCGGTGGGATGGTGACGGGACCTTCAGGCTTTGCATGGGGTTTGCATCACTGCCACCCTACTTGGAGCAACAGGACAGGGTGCTGAGCAACACTGGACATGCCAGCCGTGGGGCGCCCGTCCTCCCCACACCCCAGCCGAAGGGAAGTGAGATGGGGTCACGGGAAGGGGAGACTGAACAGTACAGCTGGCAGTGTGCTGGCCCACACCCCTGGGGTCGTTGTGGGGCCCCTCCTGCCCTTCTGCACCCCAGCTGAGGGCTGGCATGCCCCCCGCCAGCACCCGTGGGGCAGGCAGGGCACACGTGCAGGGCTCAGGGGTGTGCAGGGCACGCTTGGAGCAGGGCCAGGAGGGAGAAGGATGCTGTCTGTTTTTCCATCTTCTCCCCCTTACACACGCTCCACAAGCTCCCCTTCCTTTCATCCTCCCCCCTGCGCTGGGATGAAACAACCCCATCTGGAAAGCATGCCCCCCGCCAGCACCCGTGGGGCAGGCAGGGCACACGTGCAGGGCTCAGGGGTGTGCAGGGCACGCTTGGAGCAGGGCCAGGAGGGAGAAGGATGCTGTCTGTTTTTCCATCTTCTCCCCCTTACACACGCTCCACAAGCTCCCCTTCCTTTCATCCTCCCCCCTGCGCTGGGATGAAACAACCCCATCTGGAAATAC
>NW_010234299.1:0-1296 GCF_000690775.1 Eurypyga helias
ACGGGTAAGAGGGGGTGTTCCGCGCGAGCGGGCGCGACACGGCGGGACCACGGTTGCTGCTGGGGGGGCTTTCTCCAGGATGGCTGCGTTGCCATCATGGTCCTTCTCCAAGATGCCTGGGGTCCCCTTCACAGCCCTTCTCCAGGTTGGCTGGGATCCCCATCGTGGGCTGTCTCCAAGACACCTAGCATTCCCGTTGCTGTTCTTCTCCGGAATGTTTGGGGCCCCATCATGGTCCTTCTGCAAGATACCTGTCATGAGCCTTCATCAGAGGGGCCGGGGTCCCCATCATGGTCCTTCTCTGGGATGCCAGGGGTCCTCAGCTACTGCCCTTCTCCAAGATGCTGAGGGCCCCAGTGTGGTCGTCTGGGCTGGGACACCTGCAGTCTCCGACCCTCTCCATGATGCCCATGATCATCGTTCTGCTCCAGGATCCGCCGGGGTTCCGAGCTACAGCTCTTCTGAGGGATGCCTGCAGTCCCCAGCCACAGCCCTCTCCTGCTCACGGTCCCCAGCACTTCCCCAGGGTCCCTGCTGTGACCCTTCTCCGGGATGCCCGCATCCCCTTGATGGGATGTTCAGTGTCCTCAGCCATGGCCCTGCTCCAGGACACCTCCGGTCCCTGCTTGTGGCCCTTCTCTGGGATGCCTGGCATCCCCTCACTGGGACACCTTGTTTCCCCATCCTTAGGGACACCATTTCATCCCCTTCTTAAACTCCCATGGGAGCTCATCCTGCAGCATCCCAGGCGTGGGGAGATGCTGAACCCCACGTGAACCCCTGGGTGTCCCCAACCTTGTCCCTGGGCTGGACCGGCGGCGGTGGAACCAGCCCATTGCCAGGACACTGGGGTGCAGGGGGGACGGGCGGGAGGGGGGGGGGACACCAGGCTGTCCCCAGTCACCCTGAACGTGGTGGCTCCGCTCCCGCAGGGGTAAGCCCAGCCCCTGGCAAGGCGCTGAGCCCCGTGCTGCTCTGCAAGGAGTGCGGGGACACCAGCAGCAGCGGGAAGCACTACGGCATTTACGCCTGCAACGGTTGCAGCGGCTTCTTCAAACGCAGCGTCCGCAGGAAGCTCATCTACAGGTGGGAACGGCGGTGGGGAGCACCTACGGGGCAAGGACTAGGAGGACGGGTGGCCAGCGGGGCAGGAATCCAGGGATGGACACACAGGGGGATGGACACCCAGGGGGATGGATACCCAGTGGGACAGGAACTAGGGGGAGGACAGGCATCCCGTGGGGTTGGGACCCATGGGATGGACACCCAGCAGGGAAGGGACCCCAAGGCATGAGC
>NW_010234299.1:1450-1746 GCF_000690775.1 Eurypyga helias
ACCCATGGAAGGGGAGGAGAGGGCACCCATTGGGGACAGGGTGCCCATTGGGGTGGGACACCCGTTGGGTGAAGGACATCCATGGGGAGGGAGGGGACAAGACTCCCGGCAGGGACAAAGCACCCTCAGGACATGGCACTGCTGGGAGCAGGACACCCCGGAGGGCCAGGGACCACCCCAGGGGCTGCAGCTGGGTGCCACCTCTCCCCATAGGTGCCAGGCGGGGACAGGGCTGTGCCCGGTGGACAAGGCGCACCGTAACCAGTGCCAGGCCTGCCGGCTGAAGAAGTGCTTGC
>NW_010234300.1:0-17431 GCF_000690775.1 Eurypyga helias
CAACCCAAATGATTCTATGATACTAAAATGGTGTAGACTCTATAAAGTTTCCTGGTAAATGACCAATGAGATATAAATACAGACATGTTTGGTAAGAAGCTATTAACTACTCTGACAGTTACTAAGTAACGTTGTCCACATTTTGGTGAGCACACCTCCATGGGAGACAATATGAACTCTGCACTTGTGGCCTGGGGGGAAAGTCAAGAACATGCATAAACCATGAAAACGCCACTCTACAAAGAGCAGAGTCAGGAAATGAAGACACAGATATCCAACACTTCCCAACACCCAAATAATGTCTAGCAGTTGTTGTACGCTACTTGTCTCTCGTCCCAGGCCCCTTCCAAAAATGACATGGGATTTACTACTCGAAATAACAGAGCAAACAGAGTGAGTCTTGCTGCCAGCACAGGAAGCTGCGCAAGTCGGCAGGACTGAGCCTTTCCGCCCACTTCCCTGAACCCTGACTTACCTTCCCAATAACCTGTTCCTCAAACTTTCCTTTGCTTCTGCAAGACCTACCTGAGCCTCCATAATCTTACAACTCCCCCTACTTCCTCTCAAGATATTTCACAAAAGGAGAACAAAGAACAGTACACCACCGCTCCTTCTCCAGGATACCTCTGACTTCTGTATAGTGACTGCGACTTCTGTGAATATTAGCCATAAACATAAAACCCAAAGGCAAGTTTTAAGTTATTCTCCTCAGGTAGTAAATAAGTGGGTGAAATAATATTAGTTCAGTCATTTAGGCTGGATTTTTAAACATATTTAAGGACCAAGCATGTTGTGAGGCACTAGAAGAATTTCAAAATCACATCAGGAGTTCCCATCAATTTAAAGAGGAACCAGGCAATTTAAGAATTTCAGAAAATTCCATGTATACGAGTATACCTCCATGCAACAAGCAGTTTAGTTTCATTAAAAACATTTATTTTACTTACGGTCACTGCAAATTTGTATATTCAAAATACAAACTTGAAAAACATACTTTTAACACTATATTGAAACTATTTAACTGACCTAATAAATGATTTTCATTTGTTTCACTTTTAGTACATTTGGCTTTTTTAGCAGCATCATGGTTTCAGTCTGCAGAATAGACCAAACGATGTTTTTTTCTCACACCCCTTCCCAAACCCAGCACAACAGCATTTGCAAATTCTCTCTTTCTTTTCCTATTGATGGCTCTGACTGATTATAATTTACAGTCATCTTGGATTACTGTATATTAACAAAGTCCCTTGCTAACATTGTCGGCACACATTCAAGGTCCATTCAAATTCAGCCTCTTTGCACTTATTACTACATTAACTGAAGTCATTGAAAGGTTTCTTCTTTCTCAAGCTTCCCTTAAAAGCTGGCATTAAAAAAAGCCAACAAAAGAAAAAGGGTGAGAAATCATGAAGGATTAGGTCTTATTCTCAAAAGGGTTTGCAACCTCGAGCACACCTAAACCAGACGGCTGTAGGTTTAAGAATGTGATTTGTGGCAAGATAAAGGTTTTGCCTATATAAAACCGGTGTGTGTGCATATGTACACAGAAGAGACTGTGAATCTAACAGCATTTTTAGATACTCAGAGTTTGCCTTTGCTATAGGCACTTTCTCAAAAGTGCAGCGAAGCGATGCAGAGGACTCCAAAGAGCCCTTTCCTCCAAAGCATGCCGGTTGGCTAGAAGAGAGACTTCAAGTCAGTTTGCCCATAGAAGCTGTGGATGCCCCATCCCTGGATATCTTCAAGGCCAGGCTGGACGAGGCTTTGAGCAACCTGACCTAGTGGAAGGTGTCCCTGCCCATGGCAGGGGGGGGGAACTAGATGGTCTTTAAGGTCCCTTCCAACCCAAACCATTCTATGATCCTAAGTCCACCAGCATGGCATACATGCTTCTTTCAACAACCCCTACTTAGGAAAACTCTTGTAAGGAAGAATGCTATTGAAATTAATAAAACCCCACATATATATACATTAATATACTGTTTTTATAGAAGAACCTAATTCCATAGAAATACACCTCAGTGGATAAATAGGATGGAGGACGCAAAGATTTTATCCAAGACCTCAGACCTGTGCCTGGAAGAGTGTTTGCAAGCTTGTGCATTGCAGTAATTCTATTTGTAGCCATTGCACATCAGCTGTGCATGCTGATCCTGGATTTATTTTGACCAGTTTATGTTTTTATTAGTACAGCTTGCTAGGCTTGTTGGAAACTGCTCTAGTGTGATACATCACAAACACCTATCAGCGTAATAAAGCTGACTGAGAGCCACCCCATTTAATCAAAGCTGTATGAGGGAAAAGGTAATCCAACAAACACTGACCCAATGCCAGGGTTTCACCTGATGTTAAGTAAGAGTTGTCAGATATGTATTTCTAAACCACACCACAGAAGCTTCGCTACACAGAGTAAACACAACTGCAAGACCAAATACATTCTCAGGTGCATCTACACATCCATGTGACTGTAGGATAAACTTTAGACAAATGAGTGTTTTGGTTTTTTGGTTTTTAATTTGCAAATTCCTAAAGTTGGTTGGTGGTTTTTGGTGGGTTTTGGGTTTGGGGTTTTTTTTCCAGTAGGAAAAGTGCAGCTCTGGAAGTACATTTAAGCCTACTATCAAACCCACTTTTCTTAGTTCCTTTTCATGGAGGCTTAGAAGCCATTGGTGGGGTTCCTAAGATCCGAGCACCACAAGCTGAAAATCTCTGTTTTAGACAATGCAGCTGCACAAACCGCAGTTTGAACCACAGGGACTCGGTTACTCTCTGTCTCATAGATAGCAGAGAGAAACTTCTTTGACTTTCCCAGCCCAGGTTAAGATTTTTAGGTGCAAGCAGCTAGAAGAAAACACTCCATTTTTACTTGTAAACTGAGCAAAAAGTCCACAAACATGAAGCTTTTCTCACTGCCTTTTCCATCAATTCACTCTTCAGAACCAAACTGAGTTTTGACTTAATGCACAAATCTGACAAAAGACAAAACAAAATTTAAATGACCATTGATAAACACCCAGCCAAAAGTAATTACTTCTTCTACTGTGGCTGATTAAGAAAGTGTTCCATTAAAGCTGTAGAGTTAAATAATGAAGGAGAAAACAGAGTTAAGGTTCAGCATGCTACTGCCAAATGTGAAAATGTTTGTAAAATGTCAGATAGCGTTTTCAAAAGGCCCTATCTTTCTCTCTCTATTTCCTACCTACCTTAGTTCTTTCTAAGATCTCTTTCCTGACACAGAGAATCTTGTAATTTTTGCCTCCTGGAGCCGGAGGGGAGCAGCAGGCTATGAATGGTTGCAGGGAGATGGTAAAGGGGAGAAGGAGCTCTGGGAGTGTTAGAAGGGGCTGCATGTTGGGCTGCAGAAGGAGCTCAATGCCATTATATAAAATACGAAGATTAGAGTAGTGGGGTGATTTAAAAATGCTGGGTAACACCAATATGACCACTGACGGAATTCACTTAAGTTCTTTTCTGCATTATGGCTCGGGCTAGGAATCACAGCCCTATAACCTTTCTGCTACAGCAAGGATAGAGAGCGATAACTGATAGATTATCATGTTGCTTAACAGTTTGGCTTGATTTCTCCCATTGTGCTCAAATTTCACACTGCAATATCTCTGTGATAGCAAGGCATAAATGGCTGGTGCTAAGCACCGAGCATCACTGATCACTTAGTAGAGAAATAACTTGTGACCGTGTCCCACAACCCTGTTTTACACTTCTGGCGCATTCATTTCATACTGTCCTGTTCATTAATTTATCATGATTCATCTTTCAAGTATTTAGCCAGTTTGTTCTTGCCCCCATTACTGCCATTGGAAAGCTGTTCCAGAAGCTTGGAGCTCTGATACTGGGAACCCTCCTATTTCCATCCTATTGTTATTCATATTCTTATTTGATGCTGCAGATTCTGCAGGTGGAGAGTAAGGAGTCACAAAATGCAATCCACAGTCTCAACAGGCCAGTACTTGAAAAACAGGATACAGGTACCTTTCATTAGACAACCTCAAACTGGTTTAGAAGCCTGAAGCAGATTTCTTCTTCTTTATTTTACTAAAGGAAATAACAGAAATGTGATGCTGTTTGCAATGATCCATACACAGCTTTAAAGAGCCCAGGTATTTTGTTCAGTGGAAGTTACGCTGAGGCTAAGATTTTTAGGATTAATGAATAAAGCATCTGGAAAACTAACTTTCAGGAAGCAAAGCTTCTGTATTAGTTACATAGCTTTGTCTGTCAAAACCCAAGTGATCTCCAAATGAGAGAAGCTGCTACAAATTTCAGCTGACACAACTGCCCTGTTTCCATCTCAAGTGGAAAAGCCTACTGACCTTGCTGGCTCTAACATTACCTGAGGTGAGACCAGAAGAGATACAGTGTTGGGTCAATAGACACTGATACCTGTGAATCCAATACTGATACCTGCGTATCTAATTCAAGCATTTGCTTTCTGAAACAGTATCCACCTGCATTGCTTTTTATTAACAGGCCATTATGAATGTGCCTCTGGCAAATTCACTGCTAATGGAAATGTAAACATGTCCCTTGATACCACCTAAGACGATGTATGTAGAACGGAGAATGATCACGGGACATGCAGCAGCAAATAGGTCAGAAGCAGTGGAAAAAGCCACTTGCTCAACACTCCCTGCTGGTAACAGGCTAGTGTGTCCCAAGGCACTTTGTAAGACAGAAGTCCTTCCATGGCCAGCTCTGAAAGTACAGGTCACTATACTTTTAAGGAGCATTTGTCTCTGCAGTCAATCTTTATTCCCCTGCAAGGCAGGCAAAGGTCTCCTAATACCTCTCTTTGCAGGAGATGCCGTGGAAAGGACTCCACCCACAAGAGCAGAGGAATGAATTACATCTTTTAACACACCAGACAAACCCTGCGTCCTGCTTATCACCAACACTGCAAAAAGAGGCCACCTGAAGAACTGTCTCAGGAGCTCTTGCTGGATGCCATGTCTTCTTTGTCCACACTAAGAAGTATCTTCAAATCAATGTCAATCTGTTTTCCAGGGCTTCAGCCTGACTCTCGGTTTCATGAAGACAGAACACATATGTTAGCCTGATCCTGACAACCTTTAGCGGACACCACACATACCAAATGATGATTAATTCCCATATGCAAGTAGAAACGTTCATCCTAAGTGGGAAATTTTGTGGGAAGGAGGCATCCTTAAAGATGAAATAAGCAGCAGACTACTCAAAGCTTGCAAGGCTTTGGGAAAACTCTGATGAAATCGTGCAGGGACACCAGATTGGAAACAAAACTTTGTCTACAAGGCAATAGTCATGACATTCCTAGTTTATATGCATTATATTCTGACTGCCCAGAGCTACTAAATTAGGGAAGTCCATCAATTCTAAGTTTCCTCAGAGAATTTGCAGGAGACATAAGGCAGTAGAAAGTGAAGCCCAAGGGTATAAACAGTAAAAGCAAAAACATAGCAACGTCCTGTGGTTAAATTAAATTTGATAAACTCTCAGCTTAAAAGACAGAAAGACACCCAGCCACTGACATACAGAAACATGATGGTATGACAGAGAAAAAAACATTTCAGAAGACAATTTATTTATGGCTTAATGACGTTTAAACCAACTATTATTAAGTTAGCTGAAATGAAAAAGAAATCACTGGCAAATTGGAAAAGAACAACCCTTGGGTCAATCTGACAAATTTGTTATCCTGCATGTGGGAAAACATCTATTGCAAAATTTGAACTTCACAGCTGGATGAGAACACATAAGCAAATTTAATGCAGAGCATAAACTGTTGATTGTCACCATCAACAACAACGTACAATCAGAGCACACCATGTAAATGAGAAACAATCCGCCTCTGTCCCTTCATTTAAAGCCTCATGGAAATGCAGGTTTACCAGCAAAACTAGGGTGTCTCCATTTCACGCCAGGTCAAAGCTTTCTTAGAGATCTACTCAAAACTACTTAACGTACTGTATTTGAAAAGGGTTAAATACAGATCCTAGAATCCTCTCGATCTCTCCATAGTCTCTGCCTAGCAGCGTTGTGTTTCTATTTGAACTACAAATGACCCTGTACACACAATCATATAATTCATATTTATATAAACAGAGGGTACAGTACATATAATTTGAAAGATTTCTGGGAGGGGATGCAACATAACTAAACTCCTACTTTTCCCTTGGGGAAATAATCTCATTTGTTTCAAGTTAACTTCAAAGGAGAAAAGTATTTTCCCTTCTGTGTCGATCATTTAACAGAAACTTGTCATTTCTGTCCACAAATCAAACTTTCAGAGTTGCCCTAACTGTTAGCAGTAAAGCAGTGACACACACACACACATGCAAGAGCGCACCCCCCACGCACACACACACACAAGCACACAGAGCACGACAACTGCAACACAATGAAATGCTCCTGCAGCAATTTCTAACCATGGAAATTGAGTTTAGTTTCACTGAATTGCCAGAAACCTCTCCACGCTGGGGAGTTGTATTTCCAAGCACATACCATGGGACCAGGACCTCTGGTGACATGTTGTTCCAATTTGATTGAGGTCGGGTTGCGGGCCAGCCCTTCCAAATCATAACCAGCACAGAAATTACCTCCTACGGAACATCGTGGAAAAGTGAGACTGTGCAGCAGCAAACCCAGGAAGGCTTCATTCTGGGGTCAGCGCAGCTTTAAGCATTGTTAACTCTTCGGGTTTTTTCCCCTCAGAGGTTGTCCAAGAGCTGTTTTGGGGAAGGCTGAAAGGGCACTGTTTGCTTTTAACTGGAAATTTATGTTGCCCTGATAGCCTAATTCACACTTTGAGGGGAAAAAAAAATGTATGAACATTTTGAGGCAATAGATTTGGATTAGAAAACTTTCCATGTAAGTCTTCAGCACTCACCACTTTTTTGCAACCCCTTCACTGTCTGAAGCACAGACCTAGGAAGGCACTATTTTCAAAAGGAATGAATAGGAAACGTGCAGCGATGTCTACCGTTTATAATGAAGTACACAATTTAATTCATAGCGAGTCAAATTCTCCCTGTTTTAAAAACCTGCAAGTACATTACCCAAGCCATGTAAGAGCTGCAGCTCTGTCTCAATGGGAGAAACATTAACCCTAGATGGCAGCAGGCTGATATTCCCCTACTTTCAGATCCCTGGCTGTCAAAGCTTCAGCATGGTCACCGTGCCTCATTTGCAACCAAGTCCAGCTTTCTCCAGTCATTTGCTCCTCTGCAGAAGGGGTTACTAGAAGGATCCTCACTTGTCAGCTTGATTTTAGGTCAGACTACAGCATTTCATAAAGGGTTATAATGTTTGATAGGCTTGTTCAAACATAGTGAAAAAAATTTACAGCTAGAAATACGTTCTTAAGTACTGGCTAATCATGGATCCTGCTTTCAAGTGTTTTCATTTCATTTAGAAATCACTTGAATTACAAAATTCAACAGGGCTTTGGGCCTTATAAATAAGTAATATTTACAGATATAGGGCCAGTAGTTTGGGGTAGTTTCCTTGACATGTCATTGACATTAGACTAATTTAAAGTATCTTAAAATCTGACTTATAAGATGTTTAAACAGAAGTAACCGTTCTAATACAGCGCTCTCTTTCAGCTGTATAAAACACAAGCAAGAGAAGACAAAGTACTCTGTTCTTACTTACATTAAAGCCTGTTTGCACCGTTGTGGAAATTCAAAGGTCCTTACAAAAGTAAAACTTATATCTCCAGGCTGCAGGGAAAAGTCATAGGCTATTCCGAGCGGCTTGCAGCAGCACTCCCTTTCTCACTAACAGCCCTACGTGCTCAGTAACATCCGTTTCCTGAACACCACAACAGGCTAAATGTACACCTAAGATTTTTTTCTACATCTGTGAAATAGCTTGCTGGAAAACTGGTGAATGGTAAAACACTAGTGGGTATAAAAGAAGGCAGAGGAGACAGTTGCACAGACAAGCTTAATTCTTCTCCCATAGCAAAATATTTCCTCTTTCCACTCCTCAGTTTAGTGCTCTCTAACCCAAGGCAGCAATGAGGGGACAAGGCTCTTTCCTAACATGGGTGTGCCAGATGTTTGCCGCTTCCCCAGCGCCTTTTTCATTACCTAAGCACGTGCCTCAGCAACTGTTATGGGAGTCACAACTCCTAAACTTTCAAATGAACGCCTCTGCCTTCACCGCAGGCAAACAGCTCTATCCGTGGGGCTAAGAAAAGTTTTGTACAAGGCCCTGTAGGTTGAGGTTGAAGCTTTGTCACTCTATGTGTGACATCAAGAAGACAAGACGAAACAGATTTTGTTTTCCTGCAACGGGAGCAATGCGAAGTTGTGTCGCCCCATATTGAAGAACGAGGGCTGTTCTGCTCCAGGACAAGGATTCTCCTGGAAAGATAGTTGACTCCTAATGAGGTGTTTTGCCTGCCAATAGACTAAGAATTAATTCATGCCTTTGGACTATCTTCTGAATCTTTCTTGGGCATGTTGTGAAAGGTGAGGATGTATTCCTCTGAGCACAGGACAAGGCCCTTACAATGAAAGTGGAAAAACACATACAAAAAACCCCCTGTGCTGGTCCTTTATCCTTGAGATGGTCAAAAGAGAATTCAAAAATATCCCTGAAAGAAGAGAAAAATATCTCAGCACACAAGTTAGTCCCAGTGCTGTGGCAGATTAATAAATGCATATGCAAATCTCTCATGAAACCACTTTTTGGAAGACATTAAAAAGGAGCACTTCACGAACACTGAGAGTTAGCAACAGCTGTATAAATCTAAACGCCTACCTGTATCCCAAATTGAAAACAGATTAAAAGATAACCACGATTTTTTTCACTCAGGAATTCTAAAGAGGTGCTGATACAAAATTCACTTTTTATTCAATCTCACAGTGTGAATGAGGTGAAGAAAATACCAGGTGTGAAAATCTAAAAGAAAAAGGAAGAAAAAAATAATAAAAATGTTTCATAAATGGTTGAAAGAAATAATGCATATTCTGGCTAAAGGAGCCTCCAAGAACTACTGTTCAAAAATACTAAATCTGTGTCTGTGAAAGCCACATGATAGGGTTCAACTGTTGGAGTTAAGCAGGTTCTAAAAATGACTGTATTTGAAGTAGGCTCTAAGGCTATCAAGCCACTCACTGTGGATCAGATGTAATAACGTTCAAATATATGTTCTAGCCAGGGCCTTTGAACTTTTAAGATTCCTAGGGACATATAGGATCAGGCAAAACACAAAGCATGCAGCTATATGTTCCAAATCAAGAGTCAACACAGTATATGGTAGCACTTCTGCAGGAAAGGAATGATTCACCTTTCAGTACTGCATCCAATGAACCACAGAATATAACATTTTTTATTTCTTGGTGGTAACTGTCAAAATGCATTTAGTTTTGGGGAAGATGAAGAGGGAATGCACAAAGAAGTGTAGAATAATTATGTGTTGAAAATTAAACCCAGTTGTCTGAACTGGGAAGAACAATGTGATGTACCAAAGGAGGCCTAAAGTGTATTGGCCAACAAATTCAGAGGTCATCCAAGACAACATATTTTGTGAATGAGAGGCAAAGGCAGTTCTCAGTAGTGCACTCCTCACCTCCATTCTTGAGTTCAGATCTATGTTTAACATGGCAGAATCCATAGTTTAGAGGCACAGGGCTGTTTCACTCCCACCTATCCAAAACCCAGACACAGTGGCAGGCCCGAATTCTTAGTTCATGGATGTGTTTAAAGAACAAATTCCCGTACAAGAGTGGCATACAAGAAGGAATTTTCTTCCAGCTGCAGACCAACAGCAGTGACAAAGTTGGAAGAATTATGAAACTCAACCTGTCCAGTACGTCTGTGGAGCCAGGGACCTACACGCAAAACTCTGAAATCCCAGTCTGCCTCCTGAACAAACCTGCAGGAGGACAGTCTCTCTAAGGCCCAAAGTGTCTGTGTCCTCCATATGGAACATCTGAATTACAGTCTTAACACACAGTTTCACTGCCAGAATTTCCTGCTACCTTTCCTAAGAACCAGTGGGAAGAAATAATTGTCACTGTCGAGCATCCATGCATAAATCACAGCTCCCTGAAAGGCAGAGAAGGTGCCAGATGTCTTGGTGCTGCAATCATCGGCACTGTGACAAGACTAGAGAGGCCTAGTGTGCACTCCCTGTGATTAGGACATTGCTTCCCAAAAAGCACATATAACAATTAAAAGAAATAAGATGCTTGCTATGCTGACGGTGGAGATTCTTGCCTATCAGCAAGATATCAGCATGGCAGTGATTTTTCTGGTTGTCTATCCCATGTTCTTTTCTTGCATCCTGACTGATTGTGCCCTGAAGAGATAATACATTCCACAAAGACGTGTCATTGAAAAGAGAACAAGCACAAAGCCAAAGCAAGCCTTGCAATGACTGGTGCCAAGATGAAGGGGTAGCCAAAGGGAGGTTAGGCAAATGATGTAATTCGAGCATTTTGGACAAGGGAGGATGGTATGTGCTTCTCAAGGCGGCATATATACCACAAAATACGATGGGAGACTGCGGGCACGCAACTGCCATGTGCCCTGCATTTTAAGGATGGATACACAGAATAAAAAAGTTGAGTATGTTTCCAGAGAATTTTGATGGTGTGTGCCAGAAATATATCCCCTCCTGAGCCACAGCCGTATTTCTGCATCACTGGGGGTACACCTCCTTCGTCCATGCAACCACACCAGACAGAGAAAACTCAATTCATTTTTTGGGTGACTGAGGCATTGTTATTTTTAGGTGCTGCAAGAAAACTCAGCTGCTGATTAAGCCACACTGATGGAAATCAGTACACAGCATTTACTTTAATACCAGACTGTATGACAACACAAAAAAATATCTCCAAAACACAAAAGGAAAGCAGGAATTTCCCTTGTACAGTTTAACAGGCAGAATCACTGTGAAAGGCTGCAAAATGCAATGTCATAATTTTCTCACTTTAGTTCATTTCTGTGCTATATATAACTTACACATATGCCCTAACAAAATAAAGCTATAAATCACACACGTCTCTATTTTTTCCATATTTCCATTCTTTTAAGTTTGTTACAATAACGTTCATAAATTTGCAGGACTCACAATACCACTGTTTCCCACTCCTTCCTTTCACCTCCTTTCCCTTTGGATAAGAAGTGGCATGGCTTTGTAAGTATGTAAATATTAGTATTGATATCATGTCATAAGTATTATAAAATATAATAACCAGCAGTCTGGAAACTGAGAAGAAAAGTGAATAGTTAAGCTCAGGGTGAAGTTTTCAAAACCTACTTGCCATTCCCAGTGTTTTTGTTTCGGAATGCTCAAGTTAAGGTATTTCAGAAGGCATTTGATTTCTTTCTGAATAGGTGGTCAGTAGTCCTTTGCATTACACCTCTGTAAGGTGTCTCAGGCCTGTTCAGACACTAAACGTTAAAGGCTTTCTCTACCTCACTCCAAGGATGCTAGTGACCGTGCCAAAGGAATACAAGAGCTCTGCCTGAGCCAAAGTGCCATGTTGACTGGCTAGTTTAAAGCACAGGCAGAGCAATTTTGCATTTGTTAATGTCAGATTGTGTAAGGATGCCATCATCTTAGGCACTCCAAAACCTAAGAGAGGGCTTCCCACAAAACAAAACATAAACAACTTTGTGACTTATCTTTTCAGAAGCAGATAGTAACATCAGGAATGCAGATTGAAGTCATTCTGAATAACAGGCATATCTGTGTTTGTCAAGATTTTGGGGTTAACTAGCTTTGCAGAGGAAAAAAAAAAAGAAAAAGAAGATATTGTGAATAACACTACAGAAACCATGAGAGCAGGAAAAGATAGATAAATTCATAGAGGCTATAACTCTACGGAGGTAAATGAAGATATTGTCTACAGAAATTTGGCCCAGCATATTTTCCTGGAGTGGAGGAACAATACTCTTCCAGCACTGGGAGGGGACCTGTTCTTCCTGAAGCTCCAGACCCTCTCCTCTGACACTCATGGGATGATAAATCAAAAGGCTGATAGTCATCTTTTTGTGGGTCTTTGAGAAGCAGGATGACTTACATCACAAGCATGTTCCTTGATGGTCACTATACGGCCACATATATGACTGCAGTTCAAGCAAAAGTCATGGAAAAGGTAAGATCCCAGCAGGCTGCAACCAGCGGGGTGCTGGGATCTGCAGTTACCGGGTAGTAAGCTATTATACAGTCGTCTGCATTCTCTTTCGGTAGAAATCAAAGTGAAGACAGATCAAGTTTTCTTTTAGTGGGTTTTGTTTGTTGTTTGGTTTTTGTTTGCTTGGGTTTGTTTGGGGTTTTTTTCAGTTGATTCACTAAATTTAGCAAAACGAACCTCACTGGAGAAGACTAGCTTGCAAAAGTCTGGCCATCTCCAAACTTAGAACTGTAATGTTAGGTTGGGTGTTTGAACTGCTTCTTCCCCAAAATACCTGTTGTCTCTCACAAACGACAGGAAGATTGGATTTGGACTTTTCCAGTTCAGAAACACCAAGTGGGTCCCACTCATTTAATGTGTATTTTTAAACTGTGTTGAAAATCCACCATATAAAAAAGAATTACTCCATTTTTATTAATGATATATAAAAGGCTAATAATCAGCTTGTGACACTTTAGAGTGCAGAGCTTATGCTAGTGTGACTATATACATTACATATATTCATATATATATATTTCATACTATTTTAAATTACAGAAAAGAGAGTCAAATATTAACCTAGTTAATTTGGGGGCAGAATATGCCTTCAATTTACTCTCTTTGCAATTACAGCAGTGATAAAATCATCTCTGAAGCTGGACAGTTTCTAAGGTAAACCAGAGGACAAGAGCATCCATGTAAAAAAAAAAAAGTTACTATAAGGGCAATTTAGGTATAAGTGCTGGCCCTACCGAACCAAATGCAAGGTGTCATTGCTAGGATTTTACCCTGCAAATGTAAATAACTGCCTTTGAACTAACACTGCAGTAAGCATTCTTAATATTTTAATGAAAAACAATAAATGCAAATGTCCCCCACCTAGAAAACAGCAGGGCACTTACTTCTAATTAGCAATTAATAATGTCTCTCCCTGTTCTGCTATCTTTGTTTGACAATTCACAGAAGTTCTTTGATATATTATTTGAGGTGGGGTGCAGGGTTGCTGTTTCCAGAGCTGGGTTTTACATATCACCTGTCCACTATTCCAATGCTAAACTTCCAAGAGAAATGAATATGGTATGAATAAGATGGACGTGTTAAATAACATGCACACTCTCTCATATCTGTTTGCCTCTGGCTATCGCCATGCTAACAAGTAGAGCAACCCAAAACTGTTGGTGCCAAGGATCCAATGTACGGTGGGGGTTCACTTTCCTTCAGTTCTGGTGTGGTCTCATGGACAGAACGCTGGTCAGCAGTTGGAGCGTAGCCACTGGAGTGCATCTCCCAGTTCAGTGTCATGTGGAAGCAACCCATACTTAAGACATGAAAGAAAACACCCTAAGAGAGGAAGTCCAAGAATGAGGCTTCATTCAGAAATACACTCCTGCTTCAAACTAATTTGCTAGCTGAGGTGCATCCCATGTTTCATCCTCACACACATGCTAGCATGAAATGAAATAAGTCACTACAGTTTTCTGCCATTTCATGTAAGCTCTGCCTCCACTCGGGGACAATAAACTTTCTCAGAAGTCACATACTACCCCAATCGCTGTAATTAAAA
Source organism: Eurypyga helias (assembly GCF_000690775.1). Classification (NCBI taxonomy): domain Eukaryota; kingdom Metazoa; phylum Chordata; class Aves; order Eurypygiformes; family Eurypygidae; genus Eurypyga; species Eurypyga helias. Next base: position 13,696 of record NW_010234300.1, read on the forward strand.
TAATAATAACCAGGCTAGACTCTTTGTGGGAGGAAATAAAGGAAGCGACACTGGTTTACAATGGATGAGGCTCAGGTACTGAATTTCCTTATTAACATGCTGCTCTACATCTTTAAGGAGAACAAAAAATAAGACTCAACTACTTCAAAACAAATCGTAGATTCATTTTACAGCAAACAACAAAGAACATCGGTGTGGTGTTTTTAAATGTTTCATCTAGCCTCAGTTTTAATTTCAATAGCCAAAGCTTTTCACATGCCCATTTTCATCCAGTTGTTGAAAAAAGGAGAGGATAAAGAACGTTTTGCCTTAAACAGATGCAAATCACATTTCATTATTCATTTATTTAATCATGTTTTAGGAAGGGCAAGAAGACAGTAAAGGTGTAAAACAAACTCACTCGGGCTTTTTTGTTTCCTAATGCCCAACCATGTTAGCATATTCGGTGATGACAGCAATGGCATTCAGAGATCAGGACAGAGGGTTTTCTCATACCTAAAAGTCCAAATTTTGATCTTGCTTTGGCAAGGAAGAAAAAAAAAAAAAGGAAATAATCTCACACTGTTTGGAGACTAATTCTTTTGGTTTTCTTTCCTGGTGAATTAATCGTTTACAATTACAAGAATCACTGTGTGTTAACACATGCCCTTGACAGCTAACCCTGGTCATATAGCTTGTTTGTCACATCTGGCGAAGTAAATTCCCACCATTGGCAAGTGCCAGCAGAACGGCCCTGCCACAGTGGAAGAAAGGGATTCAACGTGGCTAGAAGCCAACTCTCTGCCTACTTATCCCTAAGGAAGACTCAGACGCATTACCTATGGAAGAGAGACGGGGCTTGAATACAGTTGGAGAAGCAGGAACAAGAACAGCTCTCCATATTTTCCTCAAGCATAGTGACCAAAGCCCTCAGAAGCCTCTGGAGCATTAAGGTCAGGGCTGGGAGTGTTTATTCCCCTGTTGATCGCTCTGTTGTGTCTGTAACTGTCTTATGTGGCTTATGAGAAAAGCCTGTGCTTTTAGCGAGTTCTTTTACAAAGCACTCACTTTCTACTTTAGCTGTGATTCGTTCTTGACCAGCAGTTAGAGTCCCTAAGTAATGAGAAGTCTGGAAAAAGCCAAGCACGTGCTGAGAGGGAACTAGGAGAAGTTTAGTACCTGCTTTAAGGCCCCAGGCAAGCAAATTAAGAGGACTTGCATCACAAGGAAGATGGCCCATCACAGTCCCTGCAATTGGAGAATATGCACCTGAGGAGCAGAGAGACCTGAACAGAAGACCCTTCATGAGCTCTCCCTGTAGTAATCTGCTGACCCTTCACTGTCAGGGTTGACAGTCCTAAGAAACTCCACCTTTTTCAGCAAACACAGCTACGGCAATCCACTTCAGACATATCGAACGTCAGTAAAAATAAAGCAGCTGTTTTCTGGCTAACAGCATTGCTATCTTCTGGCCTGCTAATCCCAATTGTCATTACATCCTGGTGCTTTTCTTTGCTGACATCTCTCTTGCCATGTGAAGACAAAAACCCAAGTCAAACCAAAAACACATTTGGGTTCATTAAGAAAGGTGTCTGGGATGCTTACGTTCTCTGACTACTTTTAGTGTGACACTTCAAAATAAACACCAGAGGCGAACCTACGGTATTATTTTTTTACCCCCAAAGAAGTTACTCCTTCACAAATGCGATCCATCACAAAGTATGATTTCAATTTTTACACTACCATGTTTAAATGGATTTTGCTCAGCTTGCATTTAAAAATCAACAAATTAGAACATAGGCCATTTCCTGGGGATTAATAAGAACAACCAGCTGTGAAGAATGGATGGTCCCAGGCACAGCTGGGGACCACTAATCTCTCTGCACAAAATGAAAATATTAAACTTTTCCTTAATGCCTTAGAGAGATCTAGTCGGGTCTGTCAGCATGCACCATCTGCAGAGACTTAGTTCGCAGAATCCTGCATGCTTCAAGTTGTTTGAAAACTCTCTTGGTAGTCCTCCCTCAAAAAAAAACATTAACTCCTAATTAGGCAGTAATTAGGATTAACTGAGAACAGAGAAAAATTACATTTTCCTGAGACGTAAGAACTCAAATGTACCAAGAAATGAAGTCCAGGAACTAAGTTCTATTCTCAGGGTAAGGAACTAGGCCGCAAACCTTCTGGGAAGGGACTGTCCTTTAGAACGTGTTTGAACTGAGTCTAGCAAAATGGTTCAGATTTCTAGGCACTATTGTAACACAAAACAATAAAAATAGCTGCAGGAATTTACATAGAACTACTCCCAACAACTCAAGTGAAATGGTGAGTGCCATTCAAAGATGAAGGCACCTTACTTGTAAATATTTTCAGTGCATATATTTGAAAGTACAGTATTTTGACTTTAAAGAGCGCTGTGGAGAGAGCTGATGCTTGAAATTCAGAAGAAACAATATGACTGATTTTCAGGTAGTTTCATCCTATCTTCCTCAATACAGCCAGTTGCATTTACACAAACTAAGGTTCTGACCTTATTACTCACTTCTGATGGACGCGGGGATGGACTTGTCTCTCTTTCTGCCTTGTGCTGGTGGAAACATTAACACCAAAAACTCTTCCACTAGAGAAAGAGGGTGAGGGAGCTCCATGGCGGGACATATTCTACGAAGAGGTCCATCGATCTTGCACAGCTATCTATTTACACACTTGGGGATAGAAAGGCTGATAGTTGTGGGAACAGGATATTTTGTCATACATTATTATTCTGGATTGAGAGTGAGGAAAAACTGCTGGCTTTCTTTCTAAAGTTATTGTATTTTCAATTGCTTGCAAGGTCTCCCAGAGCCCAGAGAGGTATTCTGTTAAACACTGAAATAAATAAAAACTGCTGTCTGATTGGCCAGAGATGAATAATTTCTCCTACCCCCACATGTATCCATCTAGGATGTGCTTATTTGTATGATATGTGAACTAATTGTTTTACACTACCCCAGAACATAGTATTGTTCACCCAGAGAAAGCTACACAATAGAAATTTATTGACTCATCACACTACTATTTTTTAGCCAATTATGTGCCAGGATTTTTCCCTCGGATATATAACAATAGCAGAAAGACGCTTCATTTCCTTGGGACTATTACTCTCCTGGGTGGCAAAATTAAAATCAGCCTCCATAAAACACACTTGTGACAGCTTACAGCAACCCCAAACGGCACAAAGGGCATCCTTTATTCTTTTACGCTAATAGCAGCGATCCAGAAAACTGAAGGGGGACGGATGGGGTGCCGTGCAGAACTCGGTGTTGCACGGGCCAGCACTGAACCTGTTCGGCACCTCTGTCCCACTGAAAGCTTCCGCACAAGACAGGGGATGTCACAGACAACGGGGTCCATAGGGGACGGTGGCAATCGCGATAATTACTGAATAATGAAACACTTGGTAGCAAACTGCCTCGCCGCTGTCCTTGGGGGAGGTGGAAATAGAGGTGAGCTATTAACTTTATTTCTTCGCAGATAGCTGCCGGGTGGGAGGATCCACAAGGCCTTTCCCTTTTGTGGAAGGCCAGGGGTGGCCGGAAAGGCCCTGCACCAGGCTGGCCTCACTCTGCTGGCCCAGCCCTGGGCGAAGGAAGGGGAATTTTCCCCGGCTGTCCCGTTCAACAGAAGAAAACCCACGAATTGAACAGGAAGAGAGACGTAACAGGGCGTGCGCACCTACACGCGCGTGTACACCGCGCGCGTGCGGAGCAGCAGCCGC